>NW_007258356.1:202445-242789 GCF_000164805.1 Carlito syrichta
CCTCAGCCTCCCAAAGGCGCAGGATTACAGGCTGAGCCACCGAGCTCGGCTAGGACCCATTCTTTTATACTCAATGGCCTTCCAGTGAGAAAAGAATGATATTCCCGAGCTAGCTCTAAGCTTGGAGTGGATTGTTATAATTTTATGCTTCGCCAGCATCCATTTTGAATACAAGTTTAACTTTCCCAACCCAGAAGCAAGGTTCCATCACCCTAGGCTCAGTTTCCAGTTCTACACTACACCCAAATGGTCAAGGGGTCAGAAATAGGCATCTAGAGGCACCTCTCTCACCTGCCTAGCAGATGGGGTTCCTGGATTTCCTCTGCTTTCTTTAAACAGACCATCTTGGCATTTGTCCATGAACTTGAAGTGACCCATACCTTGTGTCCTTGTCTAAATTTCTAGTTGCTACATGGGCTCTCTTTCTCTTTCTCTGCTTGGACTGCCACATGACCTGGGGACGGAAGCATGCCTAGTATCTGTATCTAAAAAAGTCTTTGGCCGGGCTCTGTGACTCAGCCTGTAATCCCAGCACTTTGGGAGGCCAAGGTGAGTGGATTGCCTGAGTCAGTGGGTTCGAAATCAGCCCGGGCAACTTGGTGAGCCCTTGTCTCCTCAATAAATCAAAAATTAGCCGGGTGCGGTAGCGTGAGCATGTAGTTTCGGCAACTTTGAAGGCAGAGGTGGAAGGATTGCCGGAGCCCAGTGGGTCGCCTCTGGGGTGGCTGTGAGCATGCCACTGCACTCCAGCCTGGCCTACGTAGTGAGACTCCGACTTAAAAAAAAAAAAAAAAAAAAATCTTGAATCTTGTTTCCTATTGTGGTGGTGTATTGAATTTGTAGCTTCCATCTAAAGCACTAGGGGCTGCCCCAGGCCAAATTTTCCCCGGGACACCAGGTGGAACAAAATGTCGGGCTCCCAGTGCCAGAGCGAAGGTCAGGCAGACATAAACTAGATGTGGGTCAGACAAGAGCCACGAGGGCATCTGCCAGTATAAACAAGTTTCCCGGGTGAGGGACACATAACCTGATCACAGGTCAAACAGCTAGGCATTAGAATATCCACCAGGTGAAAAAAAGGATCCCATGAAAGACACACTGTAAACAACCATGTTGCGCTTGCCTTTATTTCTTGTTAGGGCAAGGTTGCTAGTCACTCCAGTACTGGAACTCCAATTTCACTGGGGGCTTTCAAAACAATCCTGTAAGTCAAAAATGGAATTATTTCAGCATTTTACCTTAGGGTATTCCTGCCAGGGCCATCTGTCACATCCACTCTTTTTCTAGAGTAGCCAGAGCTGTCAGAAGAGAACTCTATAAGAAACTAATACTGTAGAGCACAGCAAGAAACATTTTCTTTGAAAAAATAAGGTGCATCCAATGGTCATCAGTAGGGTAACACCAAATCAGAAGGAGAGGCAATACTGTGATGCCATGAAATCTAAGATGGAGATTTTCTGAGCAGATATCTCTCTTGAAAGAAACTGTGATTTCTGAGCTAATTTTGAGGAGGAAGTAGAGTATAGACTTGGAGCAGAATGGAGCTTAATTTCTGGCTTTGCTGCCAAAGAACTCTGCAAGCCTTAATCTTTTCAGCATAAAATGGGGTAATAATGCATACCTAAAAGGATTATTGAGGATTAGGAATGATATATAGCATTTAGCACAGAAAGGTCTCCAAAGGTTGATGATGATGACGACGACAATGATGATGACTAATGATAATATCATCTTGACAACTGCTGAGGAAGCTGACATCAGCTCATCTGATTCCTTGAAGCTACTCTGCCCTTTGCTGGAGTTAGAATTATCACAGATAATCTTGCTTCCTAATTCCTCATGATTTAGTCACACAAGCTCTATCTATTATAATATTATGTCTGGAATATGACCAATTCCATGGTCTTAAAGGTTGAAAGTTCTTTCACTTAACAAATATTTATTGAGGCCCTACTATGTGCTAGGTGCTGGCAATTCAGTACTAAGCAAAAATATGACTTTGCTTTTGAGTCACTTGTAGTTTAGGGGAAGGAGATCAATTGAATAACTATCTAAATAAATATAAAATATATAACCACAGTAATTGTTATAAAGAGAGCGAAGTGTTATCAATGAAAGTTAGTACAGTCTGCAGATGGGAGCTGGCCTCCAGAGAAGAGAAAATTATAAATTACTAGGTATTTTCAAATTATTTGGTTGCAGTAGAACTTCTGAGACTGATTACTATATATGTGATAACACATAGGAGAAAAAGTAAAATGCAGTGTCTAAACACCATTCTCTTGACAACTGCTCTTTCCTGTAGCCTTTTCTAAATAAAACCTGTAGATTTTAAGAATGAGTCACTAACCCACTATTGACACATATCTTTGTCTTCAATTCTGTGGAGAATCTGACAGCAAATTTGTACTATTCATGTTTCTAGGCTCTACCATAACCACATGTATGACCTATGGCCTGAGGGGATGCTGTTTTCAGATCTTCAAGCTCCATTAAGAGAAATCCAATCAGTTTTATCACATTGACTCCATGATGGTTTAAATGAGTTAGCTTGGTAAAAGTGGTAAATTATCCTCAGCTTCTTCAGCTTCAGTTACCCTAGCATAGATGTAAAGCAATTGGAAATTGTTTCAAAGGGCTTAGCTCTCTGATTTTTTCACTTATTATCAGCACGTTTTCTGGTTTTGACGAACTTGGCTTTGTCTACTTTTTAGTTTGTAAAAAATTTCTTTATTCTACTTTTCTATATGCTTCCTTTCCCTAGTGATTGTAATGTCTTTTTATGCACGAGTGTGGCTCCTTCAAGGACCTCCTGCTAATAAGCAGCAAAAGAGGAATTGAAAATCCTCTTTTGGACTTCTTTTAAACTCACAAAACTTGCTATTTTCAGGCCCACAGGTCTAGAACAGAAGAGCTAAGTTGGTCAAATGCTAGCAGGCAGCATACTTCAAATAGAGATTTACAGAGAGTTTTTGTTTTGTTCAGCATTATATTACAGCATCTTAAAGATTACCAGTTATATAGTAAGTAGTCAATAAATATTTTTGAATGAGCAAATAACAATTAAATAACCTTCAAATTTGATTGTATGCTTACTGGCAACTTGCACTTCCTTCTTTGAGATTATGAAGATAGTTCTCAAATTATAGTACAATGCAAAAATTTACTGTTTCTGGCTACTTTCTACTTTCCTTTATGTACTCACTTTCATTGATCTTCATGTGTGAATCATGTTAGACTTTCCGCTGTCCTTAGTTGCTTTATCAACTTACTGTCTATTTGATCATTACCCTATCATTTCTCAAATTGAGGTTAAGCTGGGCAGCGTTTCGGGGTGGCTTAACTGAGCTAGGAAGCTAGAGAGTATTAACTCCTAACTACCATGTTGAGAGCAAGAGTGAGTAAAGCAGGGGGTGCACCTCAGGATGCCACTGGAAGGACAAAACTAGCCAGTGTTTTTGAAGACAGCTCAAGTTAAGGTTCAATGATGGCCACTGCTGTTAGTGTAATTACTATCAATGAAAGGAGTTACACCCATGGTGAATCAGTAGTTGTTTCCCAGAATAGGTGGGATTTTAATGGATAACACACAGAGAACACAAGAAAATCAGGAAGGAAAGAAGAGGGCTATTAATTTTAAATATAAATCACATTAGACAAAAATTTGTGACACTGATCTGAGCAAGAATTTTTTGAATATGACCCAAAAGCAAGGCAACAAAAGTGAAAATAGACAAATGTTTCAAAGTTTAAAAGAAAAGTAAAAGAAAAAAGAAGCAATAAAGAGGGTGAAAAGACAGCCCACAGTACAGGAAAAAATATTCGCCAACAATGCATCTGATAAGGAGTTAATATCCAGAATACAGAAGAGACTCAAACAACTCAATAGAAAAAAATCCAATTAAAAAATGGGCAAAAATCCTAAATAGGTATATCTCAAAAGAATACATACAAACAACCAACAGGTATATGAAAAAATGCTCAGTATCACTAATCATCAGAAAAATGCACATTCAAACCACAATGAGATATCACCTCACTTCAGTTAGAATGAATATCTGTTATTAAAAAGACAAGACATAACAAATGGTGGCATAGATATGGAGAAAGGGGAACTCATACACTCTTGGTGGAAATATCAATCCGTACGGCCTGGAAAAAGTAAAAAAGTTTCTCAAAAAGTTAAAAATAGGGCTTCCATATGATCCTGCTGTCCCACTATTGGGTTGGATACATATCCAAAGAAAATGAAATCAGCATGTCGAAGAACTATCTGTACTCCATGTTACTGCAGCAGTATTCACAATAGCCAAGCTGTGGAGTCAACCTATATGTCCATCAATAGATAGATTTTTTTTAAAATGTGCATATATACACCATGGAATACTATTCAGCCCCCAAAAAGAATGAAATAGTATCATTTGTGGCAACATGGATGAACCAGGAGGACATTATGTTAAGTGAAATAACTCAGGCACAAAAAGACATACCATGTGATCTCACTCATATGTGAAATTTAGTTGATCTCATAGAAGTAGAGAGTAGAATAGTTTTTAATAGAGACTGGGAAAGGTGCAGGGAGGAAAAGGTAGGGAGAGATTGGACAACAGGTACAAAGTTACAGTTAGATAGTAGGAATAAGTTCTGGTGCATTTTGCCCAGTAGGGTGACTATGTTAACAATATTGTGTATTTCAAAATAACTAGAAGAGAGTCTTTTGAATTTCCTTACCACAAAGAAATGATAAATATATGAGATGATAGATATGCTAAATACCCTGATTCAGTTTTTATACGGTGTATACATGTATCAAAACATTGCATAGTATTCCATAAATATGTATAATTATTATGTTTCAATCAAGAACAAAGTAAAAAGGAGGAGAGGTAAAGTGAGTTTTAAAAGAAAGAAATCTGTGCTCAAAATCAGTTTATTTTATGAGTCATGTATTATGTCTTAGGACTGTGCTGAGTGTTTTATTGTATTTTTCACTGAATACTTATACCAACCCTAAGGCTTAAGATTATTGGGTGTTCCTTTAATCGGTAAGGAAACCAAGGCTTACAAAATTTAAGTAGTGAGTCAAGGAACCTAACTACAAAGTCCAAAATTTTAGTTACTTTGTCATTCTGCCTCATTTCTATATCTGGGTGCCAATTATAGCTACTGTAGTACTTTTCTCCCAACCATTTCTTATCACTCATTGAGGATGATGTGTGCTTGTATATGCGTGTGGTTCTTTTGAATTAAGAGTTGCCTGTGTGTTTGACTTAAAGTTTGGCAGTAGAAGATGTACTGGGCAGAAGAAGCACAGGGGCATTTTTACTGGTTATTTTGACTACAATATTAATTCTTTCTCTTAATCATTTTAGGGAGAGGAAAAAAAATGGCACAAATTATACCGTAAGGAGAACTGGGTTTGAATATAACAGAAGCAATGAAGTCTTATATATGAAAATATCTTGAATGGTGCCTAGCACATGATAAAGAGGTCCATCATTAAATGTAAGTAAACAACAAAGCAAAAACCACATTGAATCTCTCTTCTTTTGCATCTATCTCTTGGAAGGGAAGGCAGGAAGGAGGCAGAGGTAGTAGTAGAAAGAGGAAGGAAGGGAGAGAAATAAAAGGAGGCAGAGGTAGTAATAGAAAGAGGAAGGAAGGGAGAGAAAACCAAGAGAACATATTTTCTAAAGATATATGACTCCATCAGGCAGGAGATGAAGGAAGGAGTTGTGGAACTGACTCGCATGTGTGTATTTCTTGCCTTAGGCAAATCCTGAACACTCAAGAGGAAGAGTGAAAAGATGGCCGAGTCAGGAAACTGAGGGCACCAGAAGAGAGGAAACTTTTACTTACTTTTGATGAGACCAGTCTTCAATTGATCTCATACTTCAAGTGCAGTGAGAGATGAGAAGCATTTTCTGGAATTTTTAGTGCCTTCAAGTGTTTGAAGCTCTTTTCTGGATATTTAAAAAAGCCATCACAATCATGCTCACCTTTGTTTGTCGAGTGCCTACTTGATCATAATGAGCTAGTATAAATGTGTAAACAAACATTTCAAACTTGTGTCAGACTCCAAGGTCTAAACTCTCAGTCTCCTTCCTTGCTTTGAGGATGCCAAGATGAAAGCCTTGAGCTACATATTAGCAAGGAGCAAAGGGAGGGGGCTGCTACCAGTGCCATGTGTGGTAGTCAACACCTTGAGTAGTGTAGACGATAAAGTCCTGTGTGCTTCAGATTGCTCGACACACTTGGGCCTTGCTGTTAATACAATTTTCCAGTTAACTGAAGGATACCATTTGCCCACAGATGGACTGCCAATTTGTGAGGAATGAGACTGCAATTAAACAATCTTAATTTCATTTTTCTTTGATAAAAGCACAAAGTTAGAGCTCCTGTTTCATCATTATGAACATGAATTCCCATTGTTCCAGCACATTGCAGAAGAAATGGTTCATGGAGAGCTCATATTGACAGAATGCCAATGAGCCACTATTTGCTCTCTGAGGGTAACTAACCATTGTGGAGATACAGTTGATGGCAAAGCTTGTGACTATTCTAGAGAGAAAGGGCAAGTGAAGTGAAGTTTCTTTTAATGCGCCATCCACTGATATTGAAATGGTGCCCAGTTGAACTGATTTCTGAACGTAGAACACTGACTTTGGCCATCTGTACTCCTGTGTACTGTGGTAAGTTACCAAGTAAATCACTATGCGGTGTCCTTTTAAGGTATACACTTTGATTGTGTTGCCAATTGTAATCCAAAGGCCTCGTTTTAAATCTATGCTGATGCTGCCTCATTAAAGGGAACATTCAAGTTTCTACGATAGCGATGGTGAATTAAAATCTAATCGAATTCCACGGGCATTTAATAGCATGTTGAATATGGGCAAAGCTCTATGCTAGGTGAGGTCTCAGAGGTATAGAGATAAAAAAGACGAAGGTCAGGGCTTGGTAATCCAGGGGATACTGGCTATAGGAATTCTCTTAACGACTCAGTGAAGTTGAGGAACTGGAAAAGGTTGAGACAGGAAAACCAGAAAGGCTACTCCAAAGTGTATCGATGGGCTTGTCTTACTCCAGGCAGTTGAAGGGTGAATCCTACTGGAACTCTCTAAGGATCTTTGTGGTATACAAGTCAAAAGTGTACCAGAGAATGGGAGGTGAGAAATTTTTCTACTGACCCCCAACCCCTTATCAGTTAAGGATTAGTCCTGGGGTATTCACCAGTACACCCAGGCTGAGCAGGCTCTCTGGTGCTTGGGAAAGCCTTTAGCAGAGGAGAAAGAAGCAAACGCTTGAGGTGGGAAGGTGTCAGCAAGCTAAAAACTTCAGCTGCTAGTGAATGCACCTCAGCCTAAATAAATGAACAAACCCCAGGGATTGTTGTTCATTTATTATCACAGATATACATGTTGACCACAGAAAATCTGGAAAACAGAAAACACTGTAACCCAAATCTTAGACATAACCACTGTTATCATGCTGATGTGCTTCCTATCAAAAACTGTTTTTCCATATTGTATGTGTGTTCTATACATTTATATTGACAGGGTTTTATTTTGTTTTGTTTGAAATTTTACTTTGTGAAAAGAACTGTGAGGAAAGAGGAATTGGGCTGTGACACGGTCACCACAAAGCCCTCAGCTGATGCCCACGGGGTTGGAGTGAGAGCTTGGGTGAGACAGTCTCTTCAGCTGAGGGCAACTGCCAGACGGTGACTCAGTGGAGAGCTGTCAGCTGCCAACAATCCCAGCAACTTGGAGAATGAATATCTCAGTCCTAAAGCGGGGAGGGCAGGCAGGGCACACAGCACTCACTGCAGTCCACCCCTTTGGGCTAATGGGACTCACTATGTATTATAAATTCTGGGAGCATCTCCTTTAGAAAAACAAAAAAGAAATTTTACTGTGTTTTTCTTGCTGTTTCTCCACTACTCAAAGTAGTTTGATCCTTCATATTTGCTTGTCTCAAGGGGTTTGATGAACTGAAAATAGACTGTAATTAAGGTTAGTTCACTTTCCTGACTTTTCTAGAGACCTAAGAATATTGTAGAAATTATTCTGTATGGGAAAAGAGAAATCAAGATTGCCCTGACAGTAGCAAGGGAGAAGAAAGAGATTTAACCCAAGAGTGAAGGGCTGCTAGAAATGTGAGATTCTCAGATGCATCAGGAACCCTCCCAGTCTATGGCTATGCCCTGGGAAGGTGACCAGAACCTGGAAGGGCAACTTCTTGGTGCCCCAGAAAGAATACACCAGAGGCACAGGGACTGTCAGCCAGGCCAGTGCTTCCATGTGATCCCAGGGGAGGCAGAGAAGAAGCCAATCTTTCTCCTGAAAGTCTGTAGCTTGCTGGGGCAGTGGCATCTGGAAATGGGGTGACTGACCAAAACAGATTAATGATGATGGCTGATGATGTCAGGGGGTTCCTTGGTGCTTGGCTCTGCATAATGTGCTGGGACTTCTTCTGAGAAAAGGGACCCCCACAGATGACAGATGAAAGCTATCCCATACCTCTGTGGATATGGTCCCATAATTGCCTGTAATTTGATTAGAAATACATAAAACAAAGTGAGGATTTAAATTCTAGACTTTTTGTTTCCTAGATCATTATTATCTCGTGGCCCCCTTGGCTTCTGGTTCTTGAGTCCAACCTACTAGCTCTGATGTGGATCACATCAACCCAGGTATTCAACCTCTTCATCATTTTCCATGAAAAAAAAAACCCACTTTAAATGTTTCATCTGGTCAAATTTACTAAAGACTTGGGGTCACCGGGAGAGATCACTTTTCTCTGAAGTCTCATGCCATCTTACTGTCTTTTCTTTTTCTTGATATCCTGTTTCCTCTTGAAGCAAGAATGGGCTCCTACGGCTATACTGGCTTCTTAAGCTAGTATTCTTGTTGGTCAGTTTTTTTAGATTGTTAAATATTTTAAATATCTCCTCGGTTCTTGATCACCTTCCTAAGAAGCAAAACACGTTTCTCTCCTTTTCATTTTATTGCAAGTTATTAATGAACTTTTGGAGCTTGACACCCTTGGAGGTCTCATGGTTTCCCACAATTCCATAAGGAAATGGTTGCTCTAGATACAGACAGTGACCTTTCTAAAAGGCATTCTATTGAATGAAGTTACTTATTACAAATAAAACAGCCTCTTTAAAAACGTTCCAGCTAAGTGATTAAGGGCATATTGACAAAGATGCCAAATTCAATTTCATGTTTCTCTTCTTGAGGTCTTGGAAGAGAACACCCTCTGGCATTCCTTGCAGTAGGTTGTGGCCATGCAATTAGTCTGCAATGAGGCATGAGCATGCCACTTCAAGGCTGAGGTATGTAAAAGCCCATGTGCCGCTCTCAGCTCTCTTTGTGTACCACGGCAGCTGTAGAAGATATGTGTGGAGATGGTTGTGTTACAAAATGGAAGCAACCTGGACCACAGAGCAGTTGACCTGGAGAGTAGCCTGACTGATTTGGACTTTGTGGTCCAATTGGGAAAGAAAGAAGCCACTGTTATTTTAGAGCACTACAATTTGGAGGTTATTTTGTAACTAGAGCTAAGTCTTAATCTGATTAATATAACCAACTCTAAAATCAGACTCCCTAGGTCCATTCAATGACCTGTCTCTTTCTAGCTGATCTTCAAAAAATCGCTTAATATTGTTAAGCCTCAGTTTCTTCATCTGTATAGCAGTGCCTTACAGATTTGTGAGAAGACAACCAGTACAAGGCACTTAAATTACTCTCTGGTACATGCTAAGTGTTCAGATGAGAATGGGCACATTTAGGATAATATGAGTGTAGACATAATAAGTGTTTGAAAAGCATTAACTTTTTTATGATGAAAATTATGTTTTATAATAATGATTAAATTCTAAAACAAAGCTATTTGCATAAGCATCCAAGTACTCCCAAACAATTTCAGTGTCCATGTTTTTTTGTTTATATTTAGAACGAATTATTCATCTAAAGTAACAGCATTAGGAAAGTTATTTGTTGAGTCAATATATGTCTATTTATTGAGGGCAATAATTAAATGTATGAATATTCATGTCTCATATTTGCAAGAGTTGCATGTAGTACTATTTTATAAACATTACAATCTTTTGCAATCATAATCGAATCTCTATCACTCTTAAACCAGCCGCTTTTGCTCCATTTTTCTCTCTTAGTCTGATTTGTTTTTTCACCAATTTGTCTTTCCATAAACAAGTGGCCCATCATGCCCTTTAGATGTCAGTCCACGTGGCAGTGGCTCCCAGACATCCTTGATTCTATCCACTCACATTTGCTGGTGCTGTTGTAAGAGTGATGAGGAGGGTAGGAGAGAGGTTGAGGGAGGAAAGAGACCTCAACCTCTGGAAGTTTGGTGGTAGCCTTAGCAGAGTGAAGTAGACACAAGATAGTTCAGTGCCTATCGTGTGTGGACATGCACTCTGGCAAGTGGTATTTCAGGGTCAGCACGGAGCAGTGTTTGTCATGTATGTTTGTAGCATTGGCAGAACTTCAGGTAGAAACATCCTGTGGCCTTTGGGAAATGCAGAACTTGAATTTTAGAAGGGTTTGCTCTCATATTTAGGAATTACTTTAGAAGAGAAGTTCAAAGCAAAGGAATCGAAAAGAGTCCTCAATGCAAGGTATGGAGGAAGGAATAGGAACTAGTTAAGGGGAGGACCGTGGCAAGAGGATATTGCTTTGCACATCAAGAAGGATACAGTTCCATGGAAAGCATCTGGCACATAGTAGACGCTAAATAATCAATTATTAAATGAGCGTATGGAAGGACATTCAACTGTGCTAAATAGTAGAGGCCATTTGAGGAGAATGCAATGGTATCAGCCTCATTCCTAGCTCTATTTACATCCTTTTGAATATATTTGTTAACTTTATTTTTTGTTTTGTTTGTTTGTTGTCCTCATTCCTTCCTCCACTTCATTGTAATTCATTTTACCATGCTGCCTAAACAAACATTTTGGAACAAAATAAGATATTTACAAATAAAAGTATTTTTTCCCCAAAGTAATTCTTAATTAGCATAATTCGAAAAACTAAAGAAAATATTTACTATTCTCATCTCACCAGGAGATTTCCACCCAAAGGGGCCTTATTATAAAGCTCTGAGTAAGCACATTGTCATCAGGACTCTACTCCAGATGCAGCTAGATAGCATCATAGCATCATCATTATAAAAATAGGGGATTTTCATTCATAAAATATTTCTATGTGATTTCTATTCTAATGAATAGTATAATACAATTACATAAGGATCTAGATTTAATGCCATGTTAAGTAAAGTTAGTGTGTGTAATAAATGATAATAGTGATAATGGTAGTGACTTTGTGTGTGTGTGTATGCAGTTATAAATCTCCATTTAGAACATTTCTAGAGGAACCAGGAAGATGTGACTATTAATTAGGAATTTGACAATTTTCCATCGTAGGTATTGAAGAAGTTAGGATTTGGGTTTTCACTGCTGGCAGTCTCAAATCTTTCTCATCTCTCTACTTCACAAACTGCCTCTTCTTTGACTTAAAATCAAGGATCTTTCCTTCAACCAAGCCTGTGGGCTTAGGCATTTCCATGTGCTGCTGCAAACAGGTGGTGGCTCTCACCTGGGCAACAGCTGAAGGCTGTAGAACTCATGGCCTCACCACTGGAGGCTGCCAGCCCATCCATCTCCAGTTAGGGGTGCTGTGCATTTCACAGTCAGGCACCAATTTCTTTTCTGAAGACTTTCTGCTCCTTTGACAGCTAGGCCCAGAAGCGGAGTGAATTGATAGTGAGCATGGGAACACGGAAGGAGAGTGTAGGACTATTTGAGGAGAGGTTCTATTTGGTGACCATCTCAGTCACACGTGCTGAACCTCTAAGCAAGAAGCCATTTTGTGATCTTCACCGTTTCCATTTATCGCTGTCATAAACAGCAGAAAGATGAACTGGAGAGCTCAAACTAGGCAGTGCATTTTCCTTGGACAGCAGATACTGCATATTCACACTGTTGTATGTTTCCACAGTGCTGTGGACAGATATCAGCTTAAATTGATGTTTCTACCTCAAAGTATAATTCACATGCAAACAGATAAGACTGAGTAGGTGCAGGTTTACAGATCCTCAATGTGGATGTATATTCATATTGCATTTCCCCCCCAAAATGGGGAAGAAAATGGTTGTTGTATAGGAAAAGCACCCAAAATGAAAGAAACTTGCTTGAGTTATTGTTAGTGTCAAACCATTTAAATTTCAAAAACTTGGATTCCTGACGCCTTGCTTTTTAGAATCTTTCTGTGTTTCAGATCTCATTGAAAGCAGACACTTGCTGTATCGTGTCTATAATTTGCAGTCACATTTACCACTAGACTTGTGTGTGTGTGTGTGTGTGTGTGTGTGTGTGTACATACATGCAGTTATAAATCATCAAAGGCAAGTCAATATTCTGTAACTAAATGATCCAAGCTGAAGTTCCCAGAGTTCTTTATTGACAGGACTCTGAATGTGATAACTGGGCAGTCCTTGCTACCACTTAATTTACAAAAAATTCTGGTGTTGGCAGTCATTTACATATTCATTTCAGGTTTCTGTACTTAAATGGTTGTCTAGATTTCACATAGTAACTTTTGGAACAAAAAAGTCAATGTCATTACCTTGTTGGATGTGCTGCTTCACTTTTAATCAGTTGTGATTGGTAGGAAACTCATTGGAAACATGTAACAGTCATGCTATTTAATTTGGCAAATGACTCTTATTACTTCTCACAGGAAGTGTGCCTTCTCTAAGATATTTCAGCTGAGTTATTTTTTCCTGATCTCTTCTTTGTGGACCTTTTGTGACTGGCATCTCACCTGTCAGATCCTATATTTTTTAAGCTTTAAGAATACTTAACTTTTCTTTAAATAAAAGATAATTAGCGAATTTAGAATTTTCATAAGTGCGGCCTTATTTATCAATGTGAAAGAAGAAGAGAAACATGGATGGGATTCTTTCGGTGGTGCCTGGGATGGTCCTGAGATCCCAAGAAATTTGAGTTATCAGTCCCTTTGGTTATATCTTCCAGGGTTTCTTTTGACTTGCTTTTTTTTATGTTGCACTTTCCTTTTCAATTATTCTGCACCGTACTGACCTCTGGTAGAGTTGAGTATGTATGATTATCCAAGATAATACAAATAATTCATACTATACAAAGACTATATTTTGAATCAGAATGTAATTTTGTGATTAAATTTGAATTCCACTCTGGAGTCCTAGGAGTTCTAGTGCCCAGTGTTTATTATCAAATAATGGTGGCATCAACACAAGAGGATTTAGGTAATCACCTGATATTCATTTGTTTCTCAATATATCCATTCACTCTCATTTGTGCTGGAAGTAGTTTGCACTATTCTCAGAAGTAATGTGAGGACCAGTCCAAGTTTTAACTTCTGTCTTCCTCTTCCTACTATCTAAATCCCCACCCCAACTCAACTTTTTACTGGACTATGAAAGAATATTAAATGTTGTTTCTTAAATATTTGGGCAGATGGGCCAATTAGGTTTCTATTTTAAGCAACCAGTTTTAATCAAAAAGGATACTTGCTGGCAGGCTATTAGAAGAAAGTCCCTGAGTTGATAGCAGACTCAAAATCCAAGATGGCAAATGGATAGGAAATCCAGGGAGTCATGGAGGCGGGGAGCCAGGTATCCGGCCAGGATCATGCTACAAAACCACTTTGGTCCAAGCGCCTTTGCTCTTCCACCATTTGGCTGTTTAGGAAAATAATTATTTGCATAAATTTAGGAGGTGCAAGTGCAGTTTTGATACATGGGTATTTCACATGGTGGTAAAGTGGGTTTTTAGTGTAGCCATCACATGAATAATGTCCATAATGCCCATTAAGTAATTTCTCATCTTTCACCTACCTCCTATCATTTTGGATTAATTTGACCTCTAAATTTCCTTCTGCCTTTGCTCTAATTGCTTAAGATTTCATGTCTGGGAGCAAGAATATGGTTGGCTGACCATAGCTTCCACAAGAGGAGTCTGTGGGTAAGAGGTAAGGGGATAGGGATGGTTGAAAGGGGACAAGAGCATTAGAAATTATTCCTCCATGCAGTTCCGTGTAATTGGACTGTTTTTCCTAAGAAATAATCAGTGCTGATTAGAAGAACTATAGCTAGGATGTTAGACAGCAGCAAGCAAGGAAATAAATAAATATCTGATGAATAGCTGCTATGTCAACTAAGAATAAAGGTAGAATTATCTTCAGGCACTAAGTCTCGTAAATAGTACTCGAAAAAAATACATCTAAACGGGGCACCCAGAGAGCCTTATGGCCAGAAGCCCAGCAAAGATATTTCTCATTCAGGGCTAACCCAAATGCAGAGCTTAGACCAGATTGCAGTCAAGAGAAGTAGAAAAGAACCCTTCACCCTCCCCACTGCTCCTCAGGTTGGACCGGAAGGCAAAGGGGTCCTCTTGTTCCATTTCAAAGCCCCAGACCTTAGGACCCAAGCACAGCTGCTGTGAAGTCTGAGCTCCCACCAACCCCATCCGCTTGTGTCCAATCACTATTTATCTCAGGCATCCTCCAAAAGATGATCCCCTCTGGACTTCTGCCCTTTTCAACACACAGAACAGATTAAAGCCATGCCAGAATCTTAGAAATACTGAGAATGTGGGCTCTAGTTAACTCAGATTTCCTTATGGGAAATGTAAATTTGCCCCACTTCAGCTAGTACCCCCAGATAGTACCCTTCAGTAAAATTTAATGTGTGTGTGTGTGTGTGTGTATATATATATATATATATTTTTTTCCTTTCTCTATCTCTACCAATTTCATCTCTGTTTCTACACATAGCATCCATCAGCCTTGTAATCAGCCAGCTGGCACCTTGTGTCTCAGTTGGCTAGAAAAACTGAACAATACATGGCATTTTTCCATTTACTGAAAATGAGTGATTTATTATTTAAAATTCAAATATTTTAGTATGCTGTCAAAGAAATTGTCTGGCTTAGAAAATCCTGAAGGAAAACTGAAGAAGGGGTGAGGGGAGGAGTAGGAGAAAGGGAAGGAAGAGAAGGAAGAGGAGGAGGAGGAGGAGGAGGAGGAGGAGAAAAACCATAGACAAGTGGGAAACTTTTTGACATGAAAAGAATGCTTAAAAAAAGGTTGTGTTTATTTTGAGCAAGGCTTTCTAATGATGATTTCGAAAACGGGAGAAGAGCCCTCAACCTCCAGTCTATCCTGGCCAATGCAGTATTGTCCAAACCACAGCAATTCATGAGGTCTGGTGGTTCCATAACATTTCCATGGAAAATGGGGATCTTTTCTAGGTCTAGGAATCCTGGTGCTGAGTTCCTGCCTCCCCGGGGCATACAGGCCATCGTTTTCTCCATATTTAGTTGAGTGACAAGTTCCTTGCTGATTTCAGGATTTACAGACCTTTCTCTTCCTCTCTCGCACTCTGAAAACCTCCTGTTAATATGGAGGAAATCTCTTTCTTCATGTTTTTCTTCAAGTACTCTTTCTCTTTAAATCTTCCAAGTCGCCTAGCAAAATCTATACAATGGACTTAGGCTTTTGGAAACAAAATTGGTTTGTGCAGCTAATACGGTTTCCTGCCCTTCTATATGTGACTCCCAAGGTAGAAAGCACTGAGCCTTCAGAGCAGGTATCAGACAGCCTGTGATCTGTGGCAGGCTTCTTAGAATAATGGTTCTCTTAATTTGTCCACATCCTAGTCCCTGGAACCTGTGACCCACAGAACTCTCAAATGAAACATTTGTATTGCTTTCAGTCACTAAGTCTGTGATAGCAACATACAAGCCATACATTTCCCTCCTGAGTTTGGAACCATTGAGGAATGAGGAACAGGAGGAAAAAAGATGAAGACCAACATATGAGCTTCACTACTGAGGAAGGTGATTTGAGAAAGTGCCTTTTTATTCTTGCTCTCCGTGGACTTCCAAGTAAGTTACTCCTGAATCAGAAAGTCTCACGCACCCAGGCACTAGTTGAGCTCTGCTAACTCATTCTCCACAAACCTACCCCAGGGAGCTTTCTTCTCAGCAGAGAACTGATGTTGTGTGCATCCAGAGAGCAGGCAGAACTAAAGGGGAGGAAATTTGGCAGATACCAAGATATGTCACTCTGTCTTGGAAGAGGACAACATTGGAGCCAAGAATGCTGGAGGTATTATTATAACTTCTAAGAGATTTCTTTTCCTTGGATAGATCCCTAGGTAGTGGGATTTCTGAGTCAAATGACAACACAATTTTTAGTTCTTTGAGAAATTTCCATAAAACTTGGAAATCAATGTGTAAACAAGATACCTGTACTTGTATGTTCACTGCAGCACTATTCACAATAGCAAAATCATGGAACCAACTTGGTGCCCACCAACAATTGACTAAATAAAGAAAATGTGGTATATAGACAACATGGAATACTACACAACCATTAAAAAAGAATGAAATCATGTCCTTTGCAGTGACTTGGGTGAAGCTGGATATTATCATCCTAAGTGAACTGACTCAGAAACAGAAAACCAAACAACACATGCTCTCATTCACACATGAGGAGTTAAATGGTTACAAAGATGGACATAATAGACACTGAGAACCCCAATAACAGGGGGGGCAGGAGGAGGGTTAGAGTTCAGAAATTACCTATGGAGTACAATGTTCAATATCTGGGTAATGGGCCACCTGAGACTCAATTCACACCACTGCATAATATGTCTATGTAACGAGCATGCATATGTGCCCCTGAATCTAATACAAAGATGAAAATAAAATAACTTCTAGAAGAATTTCCTTCATAAAGAACATGAGATTGGGGAGGTAACAAATCCTCTTCTGATACCTGCTGCCTGCCATAATTGGTGAGAAGGAGAATACAAAAGAAACTTTAAATCTCAAAAGCACCCTTTCACCTGCTTAATGCAAATCATAGCATCTCATATTTTAAACACAAAAAGATAGATAATATTGTCAATAGAAAACCAGATTCTCCCTCAATGTCTTTAAGTGAATGTCAGTGAATGTCAAACAAATGTTTAAAGAACACTGACTGAAAGTGGGACATCAAATCATTACTCTTCCTCCATATGACCTCAGTTTATCCCTGTTTTCACATATTCCCTTTTGTGTAATTCTGCCTCTTCCCTGACATAATCCTATAATTACTTTTTCTCCTTGCCTTCTTCTATTTTCCATCCAAAACTCCTATTTGATAGTTAAAAATCTCCATGTCTTTAAACTCTTCTCTTCATTGACCTGCTGTTTGTCTTGAAGACAATCTCTTGAAGATGCTCCTTCCCTGCTACCTCTTCCCACTTAATCTCAGGCTCAGAGATTGTATGATGTAATTTTATTCTCTAAGGCTTTCAGACATGGGTTCTTTCTCCTTACTTCTTCAGGGCTCAAGAGTTTTGGTTCTGTCACTTTCTCATATCTCCTATTTGCAATTATCTACTGACCACCAAGTCACTTCTCCTCATTCAGTTTTTAATTCTGATTACCATCTGCCTCCACTTCTAAAACTCAATCAGCATCCTGGGTAGTTTTCACATTCTATGGATGACCCATTCAATACTGCAGTCTCAGTTTCTTTCTCCCCAAGAACTTCTTCCCCACTTAGTTTCAGCCTTGCACAGACACGATCTGGAGTCAAAACTTCCAAAATTGTCATTCAGAATATGATTCTGAGCTTGCTGGCTCAATTATTCCTATGACACTTCTTTTTCCACCAACAGTATGACTTCTTATTCATTGGGTCTTCTATCTTTCATACTCTCATTCCTATACAGCTTATATGCAATAGTCTAAAATTTAATCTACTCTCTTTCCAGTGACCTAATAAATTATTCTAACCTGGAGAAATCCATACCTTGGATGAATCCAACCAGTCATTTTCTCATGTCCTTGTATCTGATCTATTGGGTATTACTTGAGAACATACTTTTTACATAAATGCAACACTCTAAATTTGTGAATATCATCCTTATTTGAGGGATGAAATCTTGCACTCAGTTCATCCTCCCATTCCAAACTATCCCACTGTACTGAAACTTCCAAGCCAAATATCTCTGCCTTCCATGAGGCTGATGGATCTGACTCCTCTTTAATAGAGAATAGAAGACACCCGACAGGAACTGTCTCAACCTTATGCTACAAAGTTCACTAATCTCCTTGTATTTTAAGTCCTATTTTCCTCCGTCTGTCCAGCTGCAGTGGAGGAATTCTCTCTCCTCTTATAATAGCCCAGTTCCCATACTCTGTTCTTGATAGCACACTGTGCTTATTTTCCAAAACTCGACTTTTTGTTGAATTCCTCCTTGTTCCAGAGGCTATAATTTCTCCAAATCTACTGCCTTATCCTCATTAGTTTGTAAACATTCTCAGTTTTTTCCCATTTTAAAAACAAAACCCAAAAAAGCAATTAGGTGAAGTAGGAGTGAGGATGAGAACCCAGCATGATTTATAAAATTGGTGGGGATGAGTGTGGGATGAAGGTGAAGGTGTGGGTGGGGATCAGCTTTGAAAGGCTCCTGGGGTTAATCTCATATTCAGTTTTTAGCTGTAGGTCTTCTCTTGCTGAAAGTAACAACACACAATTTTTTTTCACCTGGGTCAAATCACTTCTTGTTGGCCCTGCTTTACCCCCTTATTTCCCTCCAGATACTTCATAAAGGAATTGTCCTCACTATCTCAACTTTTTTTCTCTCACTTTTCCACCCATTGTAATGTGGTTCCACTCCACCACTGCATTGCGACTGTTTTCACCAAGACTGCCAAGGACTTTCATGTTGTTAAATGTGTAATGGGCGATTTTTAGTCATGACCTTACTTGACCCCATGGAAACATTTGTCTTTGTTGACCACTCCTCTTCTTTAAAACTCTACTCTTTCTAGCCACTCTGGTTATTCTTTCTCACTTTCTTTTATCAGCTTTAAATAGCTCTGAGTATCCTCTAAGTAGCCTATAAAAGTTAGCCTATAAAAGTTAGAATTTCTTAGGGTTCTGTTTTTTACTTTCTATATTCTTCATTTGCCTCATTTAATTTCATGGTTTCACTGACTAACTAAGCAAATCCATCTCTGATCCCAGCCAAGACCCGGTCACTTGTAAACAACTTCTTATTTGATTTCACCACTTGAATGTTTTTAATACACCTTAAAATATTTTGAAAGCATAGCCAAGACTGAACTCATCAACCTCTCTCACAAACTTTCTTATCATAACCTCAGGGTTTTTTGTTTTGCTTTGTTTAGATTGCGTTTTTATAAATAGCTCAAGACAGAAACTTGGTACTCTTCCTTGTTTCTTCTTGCTTATCTCTAATGCCACAGTAGTTTGTCAAGGGTCTCTCATAAATCTCTCAAATCTGTCCACATCTGTACATATGGCTAGAATCCTAGTCAGTCTGGTACCAAGTGATCAATGGGCTTAATACTCAATGTGTGTAGAGGCCAATACCATGGTACCATATTTTGAGAAAAGAAAAGCTTTACCATGAGTTAACTGGAAAGGAGACAGGAGGAAATCCTCAGATTTGTTTCCTTGATCTGGGATCTGGACTGTGTTTTATAAGCATAGGTTACTGATATGTGATCTGATTGAATCTTGCAATAAAGTGATGCTGGAAGGCATGATCTGACTGGATCCTGCCATGGGATGATGCCAGAGCTCAATCTGATTGGATCCTGGATCCTGCATGTAGTGTTCGTTTCTTAATTCAGTCCCAATCCTCATTCTGGGTACTGAGGGTTGCCCTTGTGCTTGCCTAATTGGTTCATCTGGGCATGCTCAGGTTACATGTCCTTCAACTTGGGGGTTCATAGCAACTGAAAAACAACTCATGACTTTGTTACATAAAAATCAACCAGATTGGTCTGATGGGGTTACACATTCACTTTTACGTCTTATCTGGATTATGATATTAATCTCCTTTTTGACCTTCCTACAGTTTATCTCTTTCTTCTATTTTCTCCTTACTTCCTAGAAAATACTTGACACCACTTGATGTACAATATATATTTAATGAGTGAATGAAGGTATTCATTCTTGTCTTTGTCACCTCCAGTTTTGTCTATAGCCAAAATATTCTTTGAAAAGCACAGGTCGACTGAGTGTGGTGGCTCAAGCCTACAATCCCAACACTTTGGGAGGCCAAAGTGAGAGAATTCGTGACCAGCCTGGGCAACGTGGTGAGACCTTGTCTCTACAATAAATCAAAAAATTATCTGGGCATGGTAGCGAGTGCCTGTAGTTCCAGCTACTTGGAGCTGTGGTGGCTGTGAGCAGCCACTGCATGCCAGCCTGGGCAACAGAGTAAGACTCCAACTCAAAAAGAAAAAAAAAAGAAAAGCACAAGTCTAATTATTACCCTTCCTGTTGCTATAGCATAAAAGTCTTCAGTGCGTGTTTTTGCTCCCAAAACTAAGTCCAAAACTTGGTTTAGCAACCCTTGGCCTCTGCTCACCTTTCCAATCTCATCATACCCTACTCTCCTTCAGCCCCTTGGCTATCTCTCCCTGGGCACTCTTCTGTTCCTCTCTCTCACCTGCAGGCCTTTAAACGTGCTCTTTCCTCCAACAGTCTTTACCACACTCTTCTACTTTGCTAACTCCTATTTATTTTTTATGTTTCACACTAGTTATCCTTTTTCAGACAGGCCTAATCTGACCTCCAAGTTGCTTTTTGCCTTATACTTTCTGTTTCACATTTCAAAGCACTTCTCACACTTTAAAGATTTGTGTAGTGCCTGCATTCCATACTAGCATCAAAACTGAGTCCCCTGTTCATGGCAATTTCTCCAGCACATCTAATAGAAATAATTGCTGAAAGAAAGAATGAATGAAATATAGATTCCTCAATGTGAATAATTTACATCCTCCCCACTCCATCCATACAGTTGACTATAAATTCCTTTTGTTGTTTTTTTCCCTCTCTATATTCAGTTTCTGAATTCTTATTTTTCTCATCTTTGGAGTATAAGAAAAACTGGGCTGGGCATAGGATTTGGAGATGTCATGTCTATATTCCCGTTCTTAACCAAGATTGTCCTGATTCCTCGTAAGCCCTCTGTCTGACTTTTCTGACTTTGGACATTATCATATCTGAAAGAACCTTAAGTCTGTACAGTGATTTCTAGTGCAAAGTACCTTCTATCTTTTTACATGTTAGTGCAAAATAAGTGCTAGTTTTTGCGTAGTATGCATGATAAGCGCATATATTTTGAATGTGGTGTAGATTAAATAATTTCCTGAGGGTTTCATTTTTTTACTACGAGTTTTATTAGCAAATGGCAAATTTGTCCTTGTATTAAACTATATAAAAGAAGTTCTAATGAAATTGACTCCAAAGGGCCTTTTAATATTTTTCCTATGAGAGGAAATTATTGACTACATTCAAAAAAATCAACATCTCTATTGAATTTACATATCCAATGTTATCTTATAGCATTTAAAACCAGAACAAGTTTCTGATAATTGTTGTATAGAGTTCCTTTGGTCTCTTAGAAATGAGAGAGAGAAAGAGACAGTTAGAGGAAAGAGAGAAATAGGAAAGTGAAGAGTAAGATTTTTTTTCTTCATGTTTTTATTAGTTTGTTACATATCATATCTGACACTTTAAATCCACTTTCAAAATATTATGAAACTTTACTACCAGATGGAGTTTCGGAAGCTTTTTTGGAGGTGTGGGGACTTTCCTTGAAGTTTTAGGCTAAACATAGAGAAGGTTGGGGGGCTGTTGCCAAGGCTAGGGATCAATTATTTGAGGTGACTTTAGGGAAATCATCTATGGGAAGATTTCTCCCTAAAAGGCTTCATCATGAACCTATCACAGTGCTGGGAATCTTGCAATTAATTATTTATTCTTGTAGGCTTAAGGAATTGTCTCCCTATGGGGTCTCTAAAAATGCAGTTTTCTCAAGTAAGGTTTCAGACACACACACAGACACAGACACACACAGACACACACACACACACACACACACACACACACCCCACTTACCATTTATTAACACAAATCAACCAAATACTCATCCTTAAGGGAAAGAAACATAGGAAAGGGTATTCTGATTGGTGAGACCAACACACAACAGTTTGTTGGATGCAAGCAAAATAAAGTTATCCTTACTAATCTCAAATTATTGAAAGGACAATCTGTGAAGAGGCAACCAGTCAGGCAAATTGGATGGAGCTGGAGACAATCATACATAGTGATCTATCACAGAAACAAAGAACTGAAGACCACATGTTTTCACTCATAAGTGGGACCTGAACTTTAATCACAATAGCACAAGTTGCAGGACACTGTTGGGGGAAGGGAGCATGTAACAACACAAAGTGTACCTGGTGCTAACCCAGGGCAAGTGAGGACCAGATGGAGGCTCAAACTTCACATACATGTAGATTACTTATATATCTAATCCTGGCTTGTACCCCACATCTCTATAACGAAATTAAGTTATATAAAAAAAGAATACAAATTAGGGCAGGCCTGGAAACTTAGGTAAGATGATTACCTCACTATTCCTCAGTTTCCTTGTTTGGGGACTTGGAGATAACTATAGGATTGACTTTATAAAGTTGTTGTGAGAAACAAATGAGCTAATACTCATGAAATGGTTAGTACAGTGGCTGTCACATAACAAGAGCTATTTATAATCCAACAAAAATGATCTCTCAGCCCAAATGCAGAAAGTTTTCAGGAGCTGTCAGTGAAAAGATGACTGTGGCTGGGACCAGGGATGTCGTGGTAGAGGTGTTGAGAAATAATCAGATTCTGGCCTTATATAGAGGTTAGAATGCCAACTGTATTTGCTAATGGATTAAATGTGAAGCTTGAGAAAAAGAGAGATAAAGAATGGTGTCATGGTTTCAGACCAGAGTAAATTGAAATTTAAAAGTTAGTATTTATTGAGATGGAGAATACTGGGGCAGATCTAGAGTCCATTTTTGAACCTGCTAAGTTAAAGACATCCGTTAAACTTCTAAGAACAGATGTCAAGAAATCAGCTGGATCAGTCTGGTGTGCACTTGAGAGGTCTATGTTTGAGGGTTAAATATAAAACAACAAGCAAGAAAATTTTATGTAGAAGCTAAAATAATTAATTCATAACAACTTGTGAGGGTACATCTGATATTGTTGAATTTCCTCTGACATTACTCATTCATTCTTTGTTCCTCTTGGTCTCTTTGCTGAATGGGATAATTTGAACCTTCATTCCAGAGGTTTCTTTGGCTTTGGTAGAACTGTTTGTAGTATCTTTGTTGGAGTCACCATTAACATTTCCTATTGGTTATAGCAGATCAAAGTGGTACCCAGAGGGCCCCCCTGCTCGGAAAGGACAATAAAGAAATTGGCAAAATGGAACCACATACAGAACTTTGAAGGAAGAAGTGTCAAGAGTGGAGAAAGGTAAGGAAAACGAAATGAGAAAGGAGTGTTCTAAAGATGGGTTTTGCTGGCACCACTGATCGTGACTTAGTGTCTCTCTCCAGGGAATGGAAACACTCTCAAATGACACCAGCATCTTTTTCTTCTCCCTAGACTTAGTGGGAGACACTGTTGAGGGAGTTGCGGGCAGACCTGCCTTTGTCCTTGTTTCACTTCACGCAGGGTCAAAGCAGGCTGCACTTGGACTCTTCTGCTATTCATTTTCATGACCCAGCGGGTCGTTAAATGAAACTTGGCCCCAGCTTTGTTCTGTTCAGGGTTTATTATCACCACCTGATTAATTATTGAAAGGCAAGCAAGCATCAATTAGCTCCAGACACATACATGACAATTACACTGGGGAGGGATGACAGGGTTGAACAACCCATCCTCCTTGGAGTGCATAATAATCTGGCAGAGACCAGAGCTCAACTTATAAGAAATAAATTGTGTTTAATTGACTTCATGGGAAAAAAAGTGCTCATGTCAAAACATCTGGGTACAATTTTCGGGGCATTTGAGCAACTCTCTGGCTCTGGAGAGGCATAGAGCAGGCTCCAGGCTGCATCTTGACTGGATTTAATCGACCTCCTTGCTCCCCATCCTTACACCTCTCCATTTCTTGCCACATAATGCCCTTCCTCTGCCTCTTGGTAAAGCCGCCTGTGATGGTTTGAAGTGATGAGGTTTTCTCCCCACGTCTCATGACCCGGTCTTCTGCCACACTGACTTCCAGGCCATTCCGTGGTCAGGGCAGAAGAGTCAGATTAGGCACTTTGTGCACGTTCTTTGTGCTTTGGTTTGCTGAAAGTATGTATTTATCCTTCAACTCCTGTCACTGACTTAATGTATCTTTCACTGACTGTCCTCTAGCAGTTAGCTGTTTTGTACTCTGTTTTTCCACTTCCAATCTCTGGAATAGTTTTTACCAGATTTATGCTGTTAATTTAACGGCTCAAAACTGTCTTAACTGTCTTTTTTTAAGCTGTCTTTTCAACTAGCATATAAGCTGTTTGAACTTAGGAAGTATGTGATCCTGATTTTGAAATCTAAATTCCCAGTGCATAGGCCATTCAGTGAAAGTTTGTGGCATTAATGAACTGGCTTTCACTTAGTCAACTGTATTAATAAGGTTAGAAAATATGATGGAACTAAGTTTTTGTTCAACAGTTGGTACCATTTTCCTGTAGTTAATTGCCCACTAATAAGAAATATTTCATATTCTTCCCACACTTGGAAAGAAATCCTGGACAGCACTTGTGATACAATGGAATTGTGGTTCTCTGGGTGGTCAGAGGACCATCAGAACCACCTGAGGGTTTGATGGGAATGCAGATACCTTAGCCCTATTTAACACTACAGAATCAGATCCTTTGGATGTGAGGGCCAGAAGTCTGGATGTTCAAAAATATCCTTCACTGAGTTTTATAGAGACATAAGATTGGAAGCCACTGTAGTAGAGAGAGGAAGGGAAGATGAGATAAAGTATTTCTTTGTAAATGGAACCAGGATGCATTTAAGATAAAATAAAACCATGAGAAACCAGAAAATATTGAGAGGCAAAACTATTCCATCCTCCAATAGAAGAAGGATGTTCATTTATTTGTTTAAGATTTGGGGTACAAACGTGCTGCCCATTGATAGAGGGTGCCCTTTTATTCTCAATTTCTTTTACCTGCATTCTCATCCTTCCTTCAACCCTAATGCTCTGCGCATATCCTCAGACCCATGTGCTCATGATACTTTCCAACAGTGCCATTGATTAAAAAAAGGGGAGTTTTCCTTCTTGGATACTCAGGGAATAGGCAAAATCATTTCTCTAAAGTCTTAAATGGTTTCGTAAATATTCTTGTTGATTATAAATTGTACTCATATGTATGTATATGGTATATACATGTATACATGTACACACAAATATATGCTTTAAAATAAAAAATAATGTTTGAAAGCACTTACTATAAAATTTAGGCTTCAGGATGTTGCACCTGCTTGTCTTTTGTCATAACTGAAGTACTACTATTTTCTCTCAGAGGGTATCATCTTAAAATATCACTGCATAAGTATTTTGTTAGGAGGAAAATAGAATTATTAATAGAATTTATAAATAGAATTATAAATAGAAAATAGAATTATAAAACTAGAATAGCTATATTAGGCATAAAAGGGAATTATCTACTGATGCTTTAGGTTGTCTGTGAAATAAGATAGACCTATCAGAATTTATGGTCTTTTGTCCATAAAATAAGAACACCAATTGCTCAGCAATTGTTGCAAGGAAGAGAGATAATGAATATAAAACCAATGGTCTCTAATAGAATATCAAAAACAGGGACCTTTGATCTTCTGGCTATGACATAGTCGCTATTACCTGAGTTGCTCACCTACTAAAAAAATATAAAACAATTTACTAAATATATGGAGCAATTGTTTCCAAACATTTACCAATAGACATCATAGAATTGTGAATCCTGAAAAAAGATAATTAAGCAGGGTGAGCAATATGATAGTTTAAGCTTACCAGTAGGAGGCAATTTCTGAACTGTACACTGAGAGAGGTAGCCCAAGCCCAGAAAAGTGATCTTGCTTACCTGAGAATATAGAGAACAGAATTTAGTGGGACTAGAGTTGCTATAATTTGTGGTAGTCAACAGCAGAGAGGAGAAAGCTATCCAGAGAAAGAACTATGGCGTCTACTACACAGGGATCCCTTCTAATCCTCAGACAAATACAAAGCTGCACATGTGTAGGTGAAACTCTACAAGATCAGGCAAAGAACAATTGTTGGGAAAGGACAAATTCTTAAAGAATAAAGTGGATTATTACCAGAGTCATGTATAAACCCATTCTAACAAAGTTTTATACATGACATTAAAAAAAAGTGGTACATATACATGATGGAATATTAAGCTGCCATAAAGGACACAATTATGAACTTCACAGCAACTTGGATGAACTTAGAGTCTATAATACTCAGTGATCTATCACAGAAACAAAGAACTGAGTACCACATGTTCTCACTCATAAGCGCATCCTGAACAATTATCATAGTACTATAAGAAAAGGATTGGCAGTAGTGGGAAACATGCTGGGGGAGGGGAGAGCACATTTCATCAGTAAGGGTACCTGGTCTCAAGCCAGGTGAAGTGGAGACCAAAGTCAGGCCCAAACTTTACCTGACAATGACCATTTATATACCTAACCCTGAATTGTACCCCACATCTTTAAAATAAAAAATTTTTAAAAAGGGTTTGACAATCCGCAAGTAAACTATTTGCCAGATAAAACAAAAACAGTATTTAAAGGAAAAAAATCAACACTCACAGTGTAATACTGACAATGACCAGCAGCCAATCACAAATTATTAGACAGGTGAGGAAACAGGAAAATGTGACCAACAATGAGAAAATAAGTCAATCAATAGAAATAGACCCAGAAATGACAGAGATGATAGAATTATTTTATAGAGCTATATAATTAGTGAACAAGGCTTTTATAATAATTATAAATATGAATAGAGTCTCAGTGATTGTGGCATAATATTTAGTGACCAAACATACACAATTTAGATTCTTAGAAGTAGGACAACAAAATATTTGAAGAAATTATGGACAAAAATTCCCTCATAAAAAGAAAAATATTAATACAGATTATGTGGAGGTAGGGAGAAAAATTTCATCCAAAAGGGCACAAAAGAAGTGTTAGGCAGTTACTCTTGCAGGTGACCACTAAAATAATTATATCCTAACTGACACTGATAATACTAACTGAGATGGATGAACGCTTTTTATGTGACAGCAGAGTTTTGTTCAGGCTATTTTAACTCACAACAAGGAAGTGTAGGTAATTTTAGGTTTATTTAGGAGTTGTTTCATCCTATTAACATAATAGGAAAGGAAACAAGAATTCAGGATCAGCTTCTGTCAAGATATACACAAACTAGTTTGGATTTTCCTTGGGAACATGAATATGAAAAAAGGTGGAGAAAAAAAATTCCCAAGAGCATTTTCATGAAAATTGAAGATGATCTGTTCAATTATATTTGCTACTTTAGGTCAGGGGAAGGCAACGTTGCAGTAGAAGACAATGACGGCTGAGTGCAATTGAATCATTGTGTCATGATGTCATTGTTGAGGTTCAATATCTGCTATGGTTTGAAAATGTGTCTCCTCCAAAATTTAGGTGTTGCAAATGTGATAGTATTAAGAGATGGGACCTTTACGAGATGATTAGGCTATAAGGGCCACTTCCTCACTAGTGAAAGACCCTTTTCAAAGAGGCACCATTTGGTAAGTTTGCCCTTTCATCTGCCACATGAGGATGGAAATGTCAGTGTCCTAATCTTGGTCTTCCCATTTTCAGAATTGTGAGAAAATAAATGTCTGTTCTTTATAAATTACCCATCTGTGGTATATAGCAGCACACACTCACACATAACTGAGATGATACCCAAGTAGACAAATTAGATTTTATACTTTATTAAATGAGCCCACTCATTGCATCTTTACCCTGATCTGTTAACCATACATTAGTGTTATTCATTACAAGTAAAGTGGATATGGTACTGCGGATAGAATAGAAACATTTATTAAATATAAATGACAAAGCATATAACTTTTGCTAAAAAACAAAACCAACATTAAGTAAGTAAGTAAGCAAGCAAGCAAGAAAGAAGAAAAGGAAGACAGAACGAACAAACTCAGGGAGAATTGGACTTGTTAATATATACTATTCACTAAGCAGCACTATTCACAATAACCAAAAGATAGAAGCAATCCAAATGTTTATCAATGGATAATAAATAAATTTGAAATGTGATACATGCATACATGGAATACTATTCAGTCTTAAAAAGGAAGGAAATCCTGTCATATGGTACAACGTGAGTGAACCTTGAGGACATTATGCTAAGTGAAGTAAGCCAGGTACAAAAAGTCAAATACTATATGCTTCCACTTACATGAGGTAACTCGAGTAGTTAAATTCATAGAAGTAGAAAATACAATATTGGTTAGCAAGGATTAGGAGAATGGGAAAGAGTGGAGCTGTTTGGTGGGCATAGGGTTTCAGATTTGCAGCATGAAAAAGTTCTGGAGATTTGTTTTACAACACTGTAAAAGTACTTAACGTAACTGAATTGTACACTTAAGAATGGTTAAGATGGTACATGTTTGCTATGTATTTTTTAGCACAAACAAAAAAATGAACACACACACACTATTCACTTAAAATTTACAGCAACCTTGTGAGGATAAACATTTTGAAGCCATTTTAAAGACATAGAATGTTCAGAGAAATAAAGTTCAGAGAAATAAAGTGATTCATTTAAAGTCAACCAGCTATGTTCATAGCAGGATTAAGATATAAGTGCAACTCTCTCTCTCCAAAGCCCACGTCTCTCTTACTCATCTTACTCCAGGCCAGTTGGCAAGCTTATCACTGCAGAGTGTTTGAAGTTGCTTGGAGGTCCCTATCCTACGAGGAAGTGCTCCTTCCTTAAAATTCATTGTGTTGACCCAGCTTTCTGTTTCTTTTTAAAGGACATCTGTGTTCATCTCATCTGGGAGTGATTTTTCAGGCCCATGAGTTTTAGACTTGAAGACACCTTCAAGCATCTAGTCAAGACTTTTCTGCTTCTCTTTTGTGTGATTTGGATGGCATGGTAATTGAGGGGGGTCTCACCTATTGTCTCCCTGAAAAGTTCTGTTCTTGCCTATTTAATATATTGGAATCTTGTGTTAAGATTTCCATTTTTAAAAGAAAATGTATTTTATTGTGATGAGAACACTTAACACGAGACCTAACCTCTTAACTCATTTTTAATTATGTAGTAGAGTCTTGTTAACTTTAGGGAAAATGTTGTACAGCAAATCCCTAGAATTTACTCATCTTGCATAATTGAGACTATATTCCCACCACCCTATTCCCTCTCCCCTTATCCCCTGGAAATCATCATTCTATTCCATGCTTTTATGAGTTTGACTGTCCTAGCTATATCATATAAATGAAACCAGTGATCTATTTCTACTTTGCTTCTTTCTTGGACTTTGCTTGTTGAACTCTTGCCGCTCTTTGACCACAAATGTGGAACTATCTCATTCTATTGTCCTGATTTTTAGGTATGTGCTTTATTTCCCTTTATAAAGTGTAATGTCTCTGAAGGCATGTTATTCATCTAGATGTCTGTTATCTGAGTTAGGCCATGATGCCTGCTGATTCATTCAACACATATTGTGATTGTTCAATATATACCTGCCAATTACATGAATAAACACAGCAATGATGGATTAAAACCCATATGACCATTAACCTTAATTTCCTGTTATCATAATTTTCAGTGGCAAAAAATGCAAGTAAGCCTTGAAGGCCATTTTCAAAAGTAGGTAATTTTTTTTTTGAATTAGGGTCTCAATCTATCATCCAGGCTGGAGTAAGTACAATGGCACAATCACATCTCACACAGTCTTGACCTTCTGGGCTCAGGTGATCCTCCAACCTCAACCTCCCAAGTAGTTGGGATTATAGGCATGTGCTTTTTTATTTTATTTTTTTTATTTTTGTAGAGACGAGGTCATGCTATGTTGCCCAGGCTGGTCTCGAACTCCTGGGCTCAAGTGAAGCTCCCGCCTTGGTCTCCCAAAGTGCTGGAGTTATAGACATGAGCCACCACACCTGGTCAAAAGTAGAGAATTTTTAGAGCAGCCTCACTATTAAAAAGTATAATAATATAATTGGAATATGTTCTCATGATGAAAATGAAACTTTGCTGCTTATTTGTGGGCTCTTGGTGAAAGCAGAGGAAGGTGGGTGGGTATAATATGAGAACTCTGGGAAATCCCAGACAGAGAATGCTTGGAGTCTGAAGAGCTGTAGCTCATTCTGGATGCATTCCACCTTCCAAATACCTTTCAAATGTTTGAGGTTCGGTGAACTCAGAATGTATTTTGCTAACTGGCTTTTCCATTTGCTCCTCAACCCCCTGTATATTTAAGTGGCAATTTGATCCATCTGTTTCATATTAATCTACACTTAACTCATCTAAATGTTATTTGGGGAGAAAGAAATCCAAGAACTTTTTCTTTTGGATTTACTTAATTTGGATTAATCTTCAATTCCAGAAAGGAAATTAACACAAACAAATACATATCAGGACCATTTAGTCAAAGTCCTAACTTAGGAACTCTCTCTTCCAGCCATAAGCAACATGGTGGCACAGGAGTCTACCTGTAGCATTCCTGTGTCTTCTACTTTACCTTTATTATTTAGTTTCTTGGGATGTCCTTTTGTGTGTGTGTGCCCTTTGTATGTCCTGCTGTCCTAGAATAGTGCTTCAACTTCACAATCCCAAACACAATTCCCCATATTTTTGTAACCCTTGCTTTACTTACTGAAAGACTATCTGATAAAGGAATTCATGCTGAGCTGTTCATGGAAAATAGCAGGGTGAACCTAGCAATAATGAAACTTTACTACATGCCAGCAACTGGATCAGCTTGTTATATTCTCATTACTCCCCTAGAAAAGGGTAATATTATTATTCTCATTTGAAAACTGGAACTTAGGCACAGAGAGGTGGAGTGACTGGTTGTCATGCTTGTGCATTGCAGAGTAGAAGCTGAAACTCAGGCGATTTAACTCCAAAATCTACACCCTTAACCACCATGCTTATTGTCTCTTGTTGACTTACCACCTTCTCAAGGCGTTTGCACTTAAGTGGCACTTCCTAGGATAACTTAATCTTTTTAAAAAATGAGAATGGAAAAGAAGAGGAACAGGCATTACAGATGGGAGAAGATTGGGAAGCTACAAAGCAATCCTTCATGGATCCTGAGCCATATAGTGTGGTGGTGGTTTTATCTGAAGTTGGCTCATGAGATGCAAAGATACTAGCATATTTCCCTTTGTATTCTTTTGTTTTTTCTTAAACTTTAAATGGACCTTTTAATAACTTGTGGTTTAGAACTTAAAGGTGCATGCTGGTAACCAGAGATCCAAGTAACACAAAGATTTGCAACACAAAGGGATGAAAAAAGAAAAGATTTATTTAAAAAGAGATCACCTCCTACATGTGGCCGTCTGGGGTGCGATCCCATGCCACATAGAAGGTGCAAAGAATTGCACAGAAGTTGGATTTAAAAACACAGTTTATTTAAAAGTAAATTAGAGAGAGAAAGAGAAGGGAGAGAGAAGATTCACCTCCCCAAGGTGGAGGAGGGGGCCAAAGCCAGGAAGCATGGCAACAGCCATAGCTCAAAAAGCACATGGCCACCAGAGTCTAGCAAGGCAATGACCCTCCCTTTGTATTCCAAGTGTGCAGACATAAATCTACTTGTTTCAAGAATTTGTCCTAGTACCTTCAATGTGGGTGGCACACATTAAAAATGTGTACTGGATTTTCCAGGTGGTTGGAAGCTCTGCAGTTTGAGTTTGCTTCCTTTCAACCTCCCATGTGCATTACTAACTACCTTCTCCCTGCCCCAGCAAACATGAGCATCTCAGTGCTATGGTTCTCAAAGTGTGGTCTCTTGACCGGCAGCACCTGGGAACGTGTTAGAAATGAAAATTCTTGGTCCTTGTCCCAGATCTATTGAATCAGAAGCTCTGGTGGCTGGAGAGGAGAGTGACAGTCTCTACTTGTATCAACCTTCCAGGTGATTCTGCTTTACATTCAAGGTTTTGAATCACTGTCTCTCAGGATAGTAAATAAAGTTGATTATATGTTTGTATTAACCATACACTGTGCTAAGAATCAACCAGAATATAGATAGGTCTGGATCTACTGGGAACATACTTTGAAACGCAAAATGGTAGATATAGAAGTCCAGGAAGAGACATTAGAAATCTAAGTGAGGAGGCGGAAAAAGCTTTAAAGCAGTAAAATACAAAGGATTGAACTTTCTGTGGAATCCTGATGGGAAACAACAAGACTGACCTTGGACCCCAGTTACCTAAGGTGGGGAGAGGGAGGTAGCATGTGGCAGGAAAAGGTACCTATATTAGTTTCTTGCCATAACAAAGTACCACAAAATGAGTGTTTTACACAACAGGAATTTATATTTCACCTTTTTAAGGCCATAAGGCTGAAATAAAGGTGTCAGCATGTCCACACTCCCTCTGAAGTCTCCAGGGAAGAAACTGTCTCATGCCTTTCTCCTTGCTTCTGGTAGTCTTAGGAGTTCCTTGGCTTCTAATTGCATCTCTCTAATCCTCCATTTTCAAGTGGCATTCTCCTTGAGTATCTTCACATCATCTTCCCTCTGTGGCATCAATCTCTATGTCCAAATTTCCCCTCTTTATAAGAACAGCAGTCATTTTGGATTAAAGCCCCTCTAATGAGCTTATTTTAATAACCTCTGAAAAGACTCTACTTCCAAATACTGAAGCACTTGGGGTCATATTCTGAAGCACTTGGGGTAAGGATTTAAATATATATTTTGGGGGATACAATTTAACCTAAAATAGTGTCCATAGGAGAAGACTATGGAGTCAAGTTGGGAGAAGGCAGAGTTTGTGTGATCCTTGGTGGATATAGCTCAGAAAACAAGAATGAGATGATTGTTGCCCTCATCTAGCTTCAAATATGAGGCAGAGGCTCTTTCCTCCAGCTGATAATTAATAGCTAATGGGAAGCCTTTTTTTTTTTTTTCTTTTTCATGTCACATTTAGATGCTATACATTCTGGATTAGCCCACTCCAGGCACAAGACTCCCCCTTTCCACAGTTAGTGGTACATAGAGTGGAGAGAACACAGCATCAGGGACAAATAGAATAAACTAATAATTCACTTTAAAATATAAACCGAATATTGTAATCTCTGAGTTTCAGTTGAATCATCTGTAGAAAGAGAATAATAATAACTACCTGACCTCCTGAGATATAATGGAGACTATCTGATGAATTTTGCTTATTGTAAATTGTGTTAGGAACTCAGTCACACAAAAGTGTCAAAGAAACTGATGAAACAGCTCTTCTTTCATCCTCAAGCCTCCTCCTCAGCCCACATGGGGATTTTTAAGGGATACTGAGGTCTTAAGCATACTGTACAGTGCAGCTATAGGTGGGTGGAACAGGGCTGCAGAGTACACATTATTCCAGTTACTTCTAGAACTCTTGAGAAGCCTGGGAGAGTTCACCATGTTGTCGTGTGGGTTGCTCCAAGAATGAAATTTACACGGCATCACCAATATTTCTCTGGTAGGCCTCTACCTTTCTAATTACCTTTGGTATAAAGATTGAGTTCTAGGCCTTTCTAGATGCATCTAGACCCTTGTTTTTCTTTGACTTTTGTGGAGAGACAAATAAGCTCTTGTGATAAACTGCCTTGTCTTTTATAGTCCAATTATCCTCAATACCTTTCTCTTTGTAGGATTTAACTGTTGCATTTTCCCCAGGGTCTTACATCCTATTTTAGCAGCTGAATCATTTTGTCATGTGGGAATGGCATGATTTTTCTGCCTCAATAATTCCAGGACCTAGTTGACCAAGGTAGTTATTTCTCAGTACCAACTAGCCAGCCTGAGATCACTCCCAGAGTTCAGTGAGGCCTGGTCAGCCAACCCTTGCCCATCTCCTTCCACCATCAGTTTCTTCCCTGCTACTTCCCCTGCACCGTTTTTCTCCCACCTTATTCTCAGCTAGGTTTTCACTTGTAAGGTGGGGTTTGTAATGACTACTGACCTTTGGGATCATGCATGCAGGGGTGAAAGTATAGCTATTTTTTCTTAATAGGAGACATAGCAAGGGAACAGCCTCTGACTTTGATATCCTCAGTTTGAATCTTAACTCTGTTACTTGGTAGCGGTGTAACTTTAGCCAATTTACTTAACTTCTCAGAGAAAGTAATCTGAAATTCTTAATCTATAAAATGATAATAGTGCCTACTTCATGGAGCTATGGTGAAGAATAAAGAGATAGTATGAAATGCAAAATGTACACGTAAAATGACTCACATGGTGTTTTATACTAATTTGGCGACAACTATTTAAAGCCAGCCTTGGCCACAGCTGGTGCAATTATCTCAGTTGTTGAGGTCTGGCTCTTACCTTGTTATGTACAATAGGACTATTATAATCATCAGCCCACAGCTAAGGCCCCAGCTGCTAAAAAGGCTCTTATCCTGAGCCCCACACCAGCCAGAACAAAGGCTCAGAATACTGTTTGCTTGAGAGGAGTCACTAACCCCTGCAACGCCAACCAGTCATTTTGTGAGGGTCATCATCAAAGGACCTACAGATCATGAGGCTGCCCCTGGCTATGTTATCGTTGGTCCATTCTAGCTGTTGACCCCTTGTCCACAATCCTGCTCTGAGAAGTCCCAGGTCTCTAGCGTGAAGATAAGGGCAGGGAGAGGAATTTGAGTGATAAGACAGGTATCTGCATTTTTAATCATGAGGCAGTCTCAGGCTGAATTGAGCTAGGCACGTAGAAACGTGACTTATTATTACCATGGCTTCTACCAGAAACAGCAGGAGCAACAAAGGTCTAGTACTGAGGATCTGTCTCTCTCTTTTTTTCCTCCTAGAGAGTAAGTTAACCCCTTTATATCATTCTGGTTTGCACTGCAAACTTCTCTAAGATCCGCTTCCCCAGAGCCACCTCACAGATGAGGCAAATCAGAATATGTGCTCCTCCACCCCCTCATTACAGTTTCTTTGTATTTGCATTCAGATTCTCTCACTGAAATCCAGCTAGAATAAGGTGAAGGATATGACTGCCAGGGCAGTATTCACACAGTACACCTTCACTGGGCTTCACTTTACTTGGCTTGATTCATTCAGTGGTCTTGTTCAGCCTTCCTTATGGATAAACTGGTTTATAATTCTGCCTTTTTCTCTCATTCTTTTTTTCCATTCTCAAGATTTTCCATCAGCCTTCTTCTAACTTTCCTAATTATCTTTATTAAACTGATCTTTTTCTGTTGGTATCATTGTGTGATACAATTTCTCCATGAATCCCAGTATATGAGAAGGGGAGCAGTGCTGAGGTCTTAGTCTCTCTTCAGGCAGCAGGAACTGGGTGGCCCAACTTCTACCATTACGGTCTCACTGGGCATCACGAGGAGATGGGGGAAGGGCAGGGAATTAAGATTACTTGTGCCATCCAAGAAACTGGAAGGTAGGAGAACATAGAGAATTATCTTCTGCTGGATACCCTCCTCGTTATCTCTTGACACCTAAAAACCAGGACCTTTTGCTATTTATGGAATGATATTTACTAGCATACAGGGCAGGTTTGACATGGCATCCTGTGAATTACAAAGGCAAAATATCAAGCGTGTGTGTGTGTGTGTGTTTGTGTGTGTGTGTGTGTGTATATACTCGCATATGTGATGAGGGTGGGAGAGTGAGGGATGATGGCAATAATTTGAAACAAATCTTTTGTTTGACTTCTCCTATAAGCAATGGCCTTTCCCTGGCCATGCCTCTGCCTGGCATCTGGATGTGGCCACCCACCCACAGAACTAACATGAGCGAGCTCGCATTTGGACTGTGAATAATTAGCAATTTCAAGGAATGCCATTGCTGCTGTCTTCCTTCTTTTCTCTCTGTCATCCATGTGGCATTTTGATGAAATCACAGTGCTTCCTTCTTTGCAAGAGTTGTTCAGCTCAGACAAGTAGTTCTGTCTTTAAATCTATCAGGAGAAGAAATTAAGAAGACCCTTAGGAGTGGTACCCAGATTGCACGTTACAGGTGAGAAGACTGGACCACCATTTAGAAGCTCACACGAGGCTCCCAAATTCTCTGCTGGTCTCCCACCCCCACCTCAATTAATCCCATCCTTCAAAATAGACCTTTACCAAAAGGGTGCCAACAGTTAGTCAAGAATAAACTGAATCATCAACCGTGACAGACTCACACTGAGAAAATAACCACCCTGGTGTCTACTTTCTTTTCTCCTCTAGGAATTTCTTCATATTAAAGGTTTAATTAATCTGGCCTAATCTGGTCTAAAGTACAGGGAATTCTTACCCCTCCTTATCTCCTCTCACAGACCCCTACTCCTGCAGATTTCATTTGTAAAGAGGGTGCCAGGGCTGAGAAATTATGCTTAAAAGCCACTAGTCTAAGGGTAATGACCAGGTATCACTGAAGGGGGTGGATCGTTAACAGTTAACTCATATGAAACCACCTGTGTTGGGAAATGCGTCATGTGACAACGTGAAACCCTGCCACATGGTAGGAGAGAAGATGCGGATTGTGACAGAGGGATGGGAGGTCTTGTCTGTCTGCATACAAGCTCTGTGTCTGGAGGCGTTCTTCTCAGGTTGTATAGCGTACATTACAGCAACCACCAATTCCAGGAAAAGCTGTTAGAAGTCGTGTCCCTAAAGGAATTTACTGTAAGAAGGAACAAATGTCACACACCAAATAAATGGTTTTACTCATCTCCCCACAGAGAGATCTTTTATACCTGGGTTCCTTCTTGAGAGAATCCCTTCTCGGGTTTCTAGAATTCCCGGGAGTGATGAGAGTCTATATCCTGCTTTTGCCTTCACTCTAGGATTGCTCCCTAGCTGAAAGGAAGGGGAATCAAATTTAGAAACATCTGAAGAGAAATCTAGATAAAGGCTATTATTAGATGAGAGGCAAGCCGAGGTACTACCAATTATGCTTGCATTAAGGAGAGGGTTTTAAATGAGGGCATGAACCTAAGGCCGTGAAAGCAGGAGGAATGTGAGCTTTCAAAACTCCTACTCTTCAGAGGCCAAGGTCACAATCATGGCTTATATATAACAAGGCTGATTTTACATAATAAGAGAAATAAAAGCGTACTTCCAGGAAAGAGTTGGAAACTAGAAAGAAAATAAGGTTAATTATGTTTAGGGAACTCTTTTAAAATTTCAAATGGTGCCATAATAGAAAAATAAAATAAAATAGAATATAGAATAATGCAGTTGTGAGGACTCCCTGGACAGGAGCCCACCATAACTCTGCTGCCCAGACTTCTCCACCAGCCATTTATCACGTTTCATCCATTGGTCTCACTTTATCTATCCAATCTTGCTGGACTTTAAGGCTCTAATTTCAAACTCTTTGCTTGACAGATATAAAAATCGATAATCAGAGATTTTAAGAGATGGTTCACCTTTCCATAGCTGGCTAATATTAGAGTTGATGTAAGCAATAAAATCTCCTATAAAAATACATTTGCAATATGTTCTTAGTAAAAAATGCTTTTATTAAACTATGTTTCCACATGCAGTGTGTGTGTGTGTGTGTGTGTGTGTGTGTGTGTGTGTGTGTGTTCATTTCTGGATGGTGACTATGTTGATTTCTATTTTGAATGTCTTTATTTTCCTCAATATACTTATAAGATTGTTGGTTGGTTTGAATAATAAAAAGTAGAATTTGGTGGCTCATACGACTGGGAATCTTGGGACCCTGTTTCAGGAACAACCAGAACAAGGGATGCCCTCCTTCATTTGATTTCTTGACCCTGTTTCTTTCTGAGTGTTGACCTTATTTATTCTCATTGAAGATGACCTTTCTCCATGTAGCCAGAAAACCTGGCCAATGACAACACTAGGTGGTCTTTCTTCACTCTGCAACCCCAGTATAAAGGAGTTTCTCTAGAATGATTCTAATTGGCTTATTTGGATCACATGACCCATGGAGATTCATAACTATGTTCAGAGGAGGGAGACACTCTGACAGACCTCTCCTGTTGCAAAGGGTACAAATTTGTTTTAGATGCTGGAAGAAGAATTAGTCCATGATAGCAAGAAGTCCAAGAAACATTTCTACCATAACACATAGTATTTTTGCAGTCAAAACATAGAATATAGTTCTTTTAGAGGGAAAAATAGTCTTCTGACTTTTCTGGTCTCTTCTTACCATCTTATAGAACCTTTTACTTTACTGTCCTTGCTCCACTTTCAGTTCCGACAACACTTACTCCTGTCTGCCTAATGTTGCTGGGAGCTCCCTCTCTGGTTGATTTAACTTCCTTCTTTCTGAACATGGACCTAAGTAAAGATCTGGGTTCTAGTCCAATCTCTGCTATTAACCACTTTGTGTGAGTCTTGAATGTGACATCATCGCCTTAGGCTTCAGTTCTCTTAATTGTGTGAATACGTGAGTTGGGGAGGGACCGAATGACTAATAGACAAGCCCAAGTATCTTCATACTCCAAATAAAATATCTGCCATTTTCCTCAATGGGAAGTACCACAGGCATACAAAACATATTTATTTAATTGCAATATATAAACTTTTCAGCATGCAAATGAATATCAAAAATATATTTGTTTTTAATTTGTTTAGTTATACATATTAGAATAATATATTTCAGAGAGAGTTAGTAATATAGTATTTTCTGCTCTCATGTTTCATAAGCAATTTTGTTTAAACACATAAAAAATTCAGCATTAACACCCTCATCAATAAAGCTGCTTTTGAGTCATCTAACAATTTTCCAGAGTATGTCATCTTCATTTCCATCTAAGTTTTTTGAGTAATAGTCACTTTAGAATTCATATATGGTGCTGACTTTACTGGCATTTATTATCCCTAGTTACAAATACCAGTTCAAAAGACATTTATACACTTGATTTTTATTTCTTTCATGAGCATGAGTTTGTGAGAGCCACAGCATTGCTTATCATTATGTTGATTTTTCAAATGATCTTTAAAAAGCTTATTCACAATGACATCTGGCACTCACAGTTATGAGCTCATCCTCCAGGAATAATGACTACATTTTAATTAGATTTCTTGTTTTCTTATTGTCCACAACCTAACTCATCATGTGACCTCTATACATATCCAAACTAACATTGACTGTGGGCATTTCAGGCTAACTTGTCTAACCCCTCAAATTTTTTGTTATTCCAGATAGAGTGATATAGATTGTACCCATTATTTATGAGATGTTGTAAGGCTACGAATCAATGTGATTCCCTTTTACTAAGGGATAATTTTAGGGAAAACCCTCACCTTAATATTTGTGATGGCAGGAGAGGCAAGAGAAATAGTCAACCTTGGACTTCCAGCAAGATGGCGATGGGCCGGCAGGGTCTGTGAAACCCTCTGCAAAAGAGAACACCCATAAAGACCCTAGCTTTCTCCCAGGGGCTACAGACCCCTTCTTCCACAGCCTACTCTTCACAGGGAGCTGAGCTGCCTCTGTCACCCGCCGTCACTACTCGGATATCATGACGAACCGGGCTGCTCCTGCAGTCACCATGGTGGGACTGGGCTGCTCCTGCAGTCACTGCGGTGGGACTGGGCTGCACCTGCAGTCGCGGATACTGCCACTGCGGTCATTCCCAGCTCATATCTGAAGCCACCTACGACTTCAGACCGTGAAGCCCCACAAGCCAGATCTTCTGAGATCCCCGCTGCCACGCCACACCCCTAGCCCAGAGAAAGGCCTGTGGAACTCCCCCAGTGAAGTTGCCATGTGGCAAGTTGGGGATCCATAGCAGACTCCCTCCCCTCTGGACTGTAGCACAGGATAGCACCACCTGCTGGGGAATAACATCAAAACGGGAATAGCAGAGGCTCATCCTGCTTGAAAAATGGAAAAAGCCAGATCTCAGTGAGAGACTGGGCAGGGGGCCCATATCTGAACTGTTCTTCACAGCAGGCCAGGGGCAACTGACCCTAATGGTGAACAATTCTACTAGCCTGCAAATACAGCTAGAAATCAGAGCTGAAAGGACATTGGACTTAAAGGAAAGGTCTCAGAGTGTGCTTGACTGGTTCTGTTAGTCTACCGACTTTAATCTATCCCTCTCCCCTCCTTTTTTTTCCTATTTTTTTCTTTTCTCCCCCCCTTTTCCTTTTTTCTTATTTCTCTGTAAATCCCATATTTGTATAAAGGAACAGCACACCAATAAGGAGGTTGCTCAGTGCATACATTAGCATCATTGTATGTTTTAGATTTTTATATGGTTGTTGGCTAGTTTTCAGTCG
>NW_007258356.1:243599-244161 GCF_000164805.1 Carlito syrichta
GAATACTGTGATGGAAATAAATAACAAACTAATTAGCATGGAAAGCAGAATTAGCCAAGCAGAAGAAAGAATCTCAGAACTTGAAGACCAAAATACAGAACTAACCCAAACTGTCAAAAACAAAGAAAAGAAGCTTAAAAAGTCAGAACAAAACCTTCAGGAGATGAATGATTACTTCAAGAGACTCAATCTAAGAGTAATTGGCCTTCCTGAGGCAGAGAGAGAGAGTCAGAGGTCACACTGGAACAAACATTTCATGAGATCATTCAGGAAAACTTCCCTCATCTCATCAGTGATGCAAAAATTCAAGCACAAGAAATTCAGAGAACCCCTGCAAGACAACAAATGAGAAGACCAACTCCCAGACACATAATAATTCACCTAAACAAAGTAGCTATAAAAGAAAAAATCCTAAAGGCAGCAAGAGAAAAAGGCCAGACTACCTACCAGGGAAGACCAATTAGAATAGCAGCAGATTTATCCACAGAAACCCTTCAGGCTAGGAGAGCCTGGAGCCCTATCTTCAAAGTTCTAAAAGATAAACAATTTCAACCAAGAATAA
>NW_007258356.1:244181-246007 GCF_000164805.1 Carlito syrichta
AGGGATCAACTCTTGCATTTCAATTATTAGCCTAAATGTGAATGAACTAAATGCACCACTGAAAAGACATAGAATGGCAAAATGGATAAAATATTATCAGGCAACAATCTATTGCCTTCAAGAGACTCAACTCACTAGAAAGGACACCCACAGACTCAAAGTAAGAGGATAGGAAATAAACTTTCATGCGAACAGGATACAAAAGAAAGGAGGAGTAGCGATCTTAATTTCAGACAAAATACCCTTCAAGCTATTAAAAATCAAAAAAGATACAGAGGGCACTACATAATGATAAAAGGCTCAATCCATTAAGGCTTAATACATGGTTAGGATAGATATTTCTATCTATCCTAAACTTATATGCACCCAACATAGGTGTGCCAACTTTCATAAAGCAACTTCTAGGAAAACTAAAGAAAGATATTGACTCTAACACCATCATAACTGGGGACTTTAATACCCCACTCACAACCCTGGACAGATCATCAGGACAAAAAATCAGCAAGGAGATCCGGAACCTCAATGTGACTCTGGACCAAATGGACTTAATTGATACCTACAGAACACTCCATCCAAAGACCACAGAATACACATTCTACTCATTACCGGATGGAACATATTCTAAGATTAACCACATAATTGGCCATAAATCAAGCATAAGTAAATTTAAAAGGACCAAAATTCTACTATGCACCTTCTCAGACGACAGTGGAATAAAAATAAACATTGACACCAACAAGGTACCCCCAAAACCCACAAAGTCATGGACACTAAACAGCATGATGCTAGACAACTCCTGGGCCAATGATGAAATCAAAACAGAGATCAAAAGATACCTGGAAACAAATCAAAATGAAGAAACATCTTACCAAAATTTCTGGGACGCCTTAAAAGCTATAGTAAGTGGGGAATTTATATCCCTACAAACACACATGAAGAAAATGGAAGGAACAGAAATTAACAGCCTAACAAGCCACCTAAGGGAGCTGGAAAAGCAAGACCACAAAAACCCTAATTTCAGCAGAAGAATCCAGATCACCAAAATAAAAGCACAAATCCAGGACATAGAAGACAAAAAGATAATACAAAAAATCAATGAAAAAAAAGCTGGTTCTTCAACAGGATAAACAAGATCGATGGTCCCCTAGCTAGACTGACCAAGAAAAAACGAGAAAAAACCCAAATAAACACAATCCGAAACACAAAAGATGAAGTCACATCTGACCCTGAAGAAATACAAAAGATCATTGGAGACTGCTACGTACACTTGTATGGAAACAAACTTGAAAACCTTAAGGAAATGGAAGACTTTCTGACCTCATACAACCTACCTAGGTTGGAACAAGAAGAAATTGAGACCCTAAATAGACCAATAACAATCAAGGAAATCTACTACATAATAAGAAAGCTACCTACAAAAAAAAGCCCTGGTCCAGATGGCTTTCCAGCAGAATTCTACAAGACATTTAAGGAGGAGCTGATACCAATCCTACTGAAGGTATTCCAGGCGATTGAAAAAGATGGAACTCTTCTCAAATCATTTTTCGAAGCCAACATTACATTAATACCCAATCCAGGTAAAGATCCAACAAAGAAAGAAAACTACAGGCCAATATCTTTGATGAACATAGATGCTAAAATCCTCAACAAGATCCTAGCAGACTGGATTCAATAATACATCTCAAAAATCATCCATAATGACTAAATAGGCTTCATTCCTGGGATGCAAGGCTGGTTCAACATTAGTAAAACCATAAATGTAATTAAATACATCAACAGATGTCAAAAGAAAAACCACATGATTATATCATTAGATGCAGAAAGAA
>NW_007258356.1:246227-246841 GCF_000164805.1 Carlito syrichta
TAAAAAACCTCGAACATCTAGGCATACGGGGAACATATATCAAAATAGTAAAAACCATCTACGAGAAACCCACAGCCAGCATACTCCTAAACAGACAAAAATTGGAACCATTTCCCCTGAAAACTGGAACAAGACAAGGATGCCCACTCTCACCCCTCCTGTTCAACATAGTATTAGAAGTCCTGGCTCAAGTAATCAGAGAAGAGAAGGCAATCAGGGGTATCCAAATAGGAAAAGAGGAAGTCAAGTTATCTCTCTTTGCAGATGATATGGTTGTGTACCTTGAAAAATCAAGAGAATCTGTCAAAAACCTCCTTACACTGATAAAGGACTTTGACAAAATCTCAGGATATAAAATAAATGTGCAAAAGGCAATCGCATTTCTTTACATCAATAATAAATAAACAGAAACCCAAATAAAAAGCACAATTTCATTCACAATAGCCACACAAAAAATGAAATACCTTGGCATCTTCCTAACCAGAAACGTGAAAGACCTTTACAATGAAAACTACAAAACACTGCTCAAAGAAATCAAAGATGACACAAACAAGTGGAAAAATATCCCATGCTCATGGACTGGAAGAATCAACATTGTGAAGATGTCCATCTTA
>NW_007258356.1:247007-247295 GCF_000164805.1 Carlito syrichta
AGCAGCTTGGTATTGGTATAGGAACAGGCATATAGATCAATGGAATAGAATTGAGATTCCAGAAGCAAAATCTCAATTTCTCAACCAACTCATCTTTGACAAAGCCTCCACCACCTACCACTGGGGAGAGGATAACCTATTCAGTAAATGGTGCTGGGAAAACTGCCTGACCACATACAGAGGATTGAAATAGGACCCCTATCTATCCCCATGCACAAAGGTTAACTCCAAATGGATCAGAGACCTAAATGTAAAACCTCAAACAATGAAAACCTTAGAAAATGAAGG
>NW_007258356.1:247340-300456 GCF_000164805.1 Carlito syrichta
CTCACTAATCATCAGGGAGATGCAAATCAAAACCACACTGAGATACCACTTAACTCCAGTCAGAATGGCCATTATCAACAACTCAAAAAATAGCTGCTGGATAGGGTGTGGTGAAAAGGGAACACTGCTACACTGTTGGTGGGAGTGTAAACTAATGCAACCTCTGTGGAAAGCAGTGTGGTGATTCCTAAAAGCTCTAAATATCAACCTCCCATATGACCCCGCAATCCCCCTGCTGGGAATATATCCTGAAGAACTCAAATCACTCTATAAAAAAGATACCTGCACACGTATGTTTATTGCAGCATTGTTCACAATAGCAAGAACCTGGAAGCAACCATGCTGCCCATCAAACGTGTACTGGATTAAAAAAATGTGGTACATATACATGACGGAATACTATGCAGCCATAAAAAAGAACAAAATCATGAATTTCGCAGCAACCTGGATGGAACTAGAGTTTATAATACTGAGTGACCTTTCACAGAAACAAAGATCTGAGTATCACATGTTCTCATTCATATAATGGACCTTGAACATCCAATGTAATACTATAAGAAAATGACTGACAGTAGTGGGAAACTATGGTGGGGAGGGAGGGAGATGGGATTAACGTAGCAAACACCTGTCTGGGGATGGGGAAACACCTCTTGTCAACAGGGTGCCTGAATGAAACGTATTTGTATACCTAACTCTTAACTGTACCCCACACTATCATAATAAAAAATATTGATTAAAAAAAAAGTCAACCTTATAAGCTATGCACACATCAGAGGAAAGGCAGGGATGCACTCATTGGAGGAGGACTTACTATTTATGGTAGAGAGTTGACCTTGGTTGGCCTGCCTGATGCATTGTTTATGTTGAACCAGCAGAAGCCTAGGAGGGACCCCTGGCACTTGGAGGGATAGTTCTCAGCATGAATTAAAAGAAAAAAAATGTGGTATGCATACACAATGGAATATTATGCAGCCATAAAGAATGACAAATACATGAACTTTGCAGCAACCTGGATGGATTTGGAGTCGATCATACTCAGTGATTTATCACAGAAACAAAGAACAGAGTTTCATATGTTCTCACTCATAAGAGGACCTTGAACAATTATAGTGCTATAAGAAAGCGATTAGCATTAATGGGAAACTGTTGGTGGGGGTTGGGGGAGTGGGATTGGCAGTTGAGGGAAACTGCTAGGGCAGGGAGGATCATACCTCATTAATAGGGGTACCTGCATGATCAATGTTTGTATACCTAACCTTAAATTGTATCCCACATCTTTACATACAAAAATACAAGAAAAGAAAAGGAAGACAGGATATATTTTGGAGAGTATCCCTGCATGAAGTGAGAGAGAAAGAAAAACAAATCACCTGTTGCATCTCAGTTTACTTCAGTATTAACATGTTACAGGTCCTTTGCTATTCATTAAATGTCACATTTCAAACTTAAAATGACCCCAAAACAGTTGATAACTATCACTGGGTAGAACTGAGAGGTAGATGAATAGTGAATACAAGGAATACTTTGAATAATTGACTTCATTTTTTGAAAGGCTATATAAAATTGCTCACTGGGTATACATAGGAATGAGACATAATCATCCTCAAAAACCTGCTATGTTAGAAAGTTAAGACTGTTGTAACTCAGCATATTTAACATAAAATGATAAAACATTGAGCTATACTTGTCTTGGTTTATTTGCACAAGCAGAGAAAGTATTGCTGCGACACCGTTGTCAGGAAATGTTATTACTAATATGTATAACTAAATGAGTGTTTTTGACAAGTATATTTCAGGGGCCTAAATGTTTAATATATGTGGTAATATTTGTTGATGAAGCAATTTCATGAGAGTGATTTCATTTGATCACACAAACTTATGAAACAGGCAGGCATAGTCATAATTTCTGTTTTGCAAATGAACACAAAGCAGAAGTGTGGAGTGGCTAAGTGCTTAAATCTATCTCAGTGAGAAGAGTGCAAAGAATGCTTGGCTTCTCTAGTAATACTCCCTCTCATGGTGAAAATTAGAAAACAATTGCATAGCATGGCCTCCAAAACAAGACTGCATCAACATTTTCCCCACCATTTTTGCTTAGTAAATTTGTGGCAGTCTAGTTGCTAGGAAGAATCCCTATTTGTGAGAAAAACACCCAGATGGCAAAACTCATCCAGATTGAAAGACAAGGGAATTATTTTAATTCAATGTTTCTTTGTTGTTGCTACTGTTAGTTTAGTAAGATATGGATGTGGCCAATTTCAAACAGAAAGTACAGTTAAAATGTGTTTTTGTTTTATGTGCTTCCGACCTTTTATCTTTCAGTTCCAGTCCTGAAAGGTAGTTCTCAAAATATTTTCTTATCAATGCTTCCAGAGAAACTCTTTGCATATCCAAGCACAATATTGTTTCACAAATTTTTATTTTTAGGGGCTGCTTAGTCTTTCATTGATTAGACATGACATAATTTAATTATGTCACTTCTCATTTCTTTTTATTTTTTATTTTTGAATCAGAGTCTTATTCTGTCACCCAAGCTGGAGCGCAGTGGCACGCTCATGGCCACTGCAGCCTTGACCTGCTGGGTTCAGGTAATCCTTCTGCCTCAGACTTCCAATTAGCTGGAACTACGTGCATGTGCCACCACGATAGGCTAATTTTTTGATTTGTCATAGAGACGGGGGTCTCACCAAGTTGCCCAGGCTGGTCTCAAACCCTGGGCTCAGATAATCCTCTTGCCTCAGCCTCCCAAAGTGCTGAGATTACAGACTTGAGCTACTGTGCCCTGCTGGACTTTTCATTTCTAAAACAATGCTGAACCAAATATGCTTTATTATCTGTGTACATATGTGGCTCTACTCTTGTAGAAAAAAAATATCTAGCAGTATAAATGTTGTATCAAGAAGTCAAGCCATTTAAAATACCCAAAGTGCTATTCAAAGAGCGTAAATTAAGTTGTACTCCTACCAGTTATGAATGTGAGTACCTGCTTTTCTCATCAATGTGGTGTGTAACCAATTTTTGATCATGGCCAATTCACTGAGTAAAAGTTCACAGTTATAATTTGTATTTTATAAATTAGGAATAATAACTGGAGATCTGTTTTACAACATGAATATATTTATTATCAAACTGCATACTTAAAAATGGTTAAGATGGATTTTCAAAGTAATATTTTTATATTATAAAATAAAACATTTTATATACTTTTAGATATTTAAGTTCCATTTGTATTGTTTGTTCCATTTTTTTTCTTGGCTTGATGTCTTTTGCTTTACTGATTTGTAAGGGTTTTTTTTTTAATAATAAGGGTAATAGCTCTTTGTCATCTGCTGCAAATATTTTTCACAGTTTAAAATTTTTACATGATTTACAGTAGTTTTTCCACACAGATCTAAAATTTTGTGTTTGTAACTCAAGATACCAATTTATGTTTTATAGACATTTGATGCTTGTGTTATAAAATATTTAATTTTTATGTGATTATTTACAGTTTATTTTTAGCGATTTAATTTTATTTTTCTTTAAATCCTTAATCCATGTGACGTGATCTTTTTTTTAGGGGGAGTAGGGAGAATGAGACAAGGGTTTTCCCCTGAGGAATTCACAGTTGTTCCAATGAGCTCTATCAAATAATCAGTTTTTTTTCTTTCACTGAGTTAGAATGCAAATTTTCACTTGCAACTGAGTTTATTTCTGGACTCTCAATTCCATTCAATTTATCATATCAAGCTTTCCATTTGTATACAAATCCTAAAATGTTTTCCATTAATGTGATTTTGATATATCTTATATACTTAGAAATTTGTTTAGTAAAATATTTGCTTTCATGTTTTACTACTAAGATAAGTGTTTTATAACTATCTGGGAAGAGCTATCCCAACCATCATTATTCTTAACTTTTAAAATATTCTGAACTGTTCTATTTTGTTCTTTTTCATGTAAATTTAGGTTTAATTGACTGACTTTACTTGCACCCTAAAAAATTGCTGGTATTTTGATTGAGTTTGCATTATAGTTGTAAATTAGTTAAAACTGTGGCCTGAATGCTGGTGTTTCCCCTCCAAATTCATATGTTGGAACTTAGTCCCCAAAGTTAAGTATTAAGAAGTGGGACCTTTGGATCATGATTAGGTCATGAGGGCTCTAGCCTCATAAATGGGATTAGAGTCTTGGGGGACCCTGATTATCCCTTCTGCCCTTTCCACTGTGTGAGAATACAGCAGTAAGGTATCGCTCTGAAGCGGAGAACAAGCCCTCACCAGACACCAACTCTATTGGTTCCTTGACCTTGGACTTCTCATTCTCCAAAGCTGGGGGAAATACATTCTTATTATTTATAAGTTACTCACTCAGTCTAGGTTATTTTGTTATAGCAGCAGGAAGATAGTTAAGAAGATTTGACATCTTTATTGAGTTTTCCTATACAAAAAGAAGGCACTTGAATGTATGCAAATCTTCTTTTAGGTTCCTCATTAACCCTTTAAAAAATTTCAATAGCTTTAAGGTTACAAGTGGTTTGGGGGTACATGGATGTGTTGTATAGTGGTGACGAAATCTGGGCTTTAGATGGACCCATCTTTCCCATTAGTGCACATTGTACCTGATAGGTAATTTTTCATTCCTCATCTCTCTCCCACCCTCTCTCCTTCTGAGTCTCTATGTTCGTGCAGACCCATAGCTTAGAGCCCACTTATAAATGAGACCTTACAGTATTTGGTTTTCCATTCCTGCATTGCTTCACTTAGAATAATGGCCTCTGATTCCATCCAAGTTGCTGTAAAATACATTATTTTATTATTATGGCCAAATAATATTCCATGGTGTGTATACACCCACACACACACGTGCACGCGCGCACACACACACAACCTCCACATTTTCTTTATCCTTTGATTTTTACAAACTTCATTAAAATGTAGCACGCACAGAGGAAAGTAAAATGAACAAAAATGTATCCTCAAAATAACACCCACATAATTAATACCAGATCAATGAATTGTACATTACAAGCGTTCCTCGTGTTTCTGTCATATCTCCTTCCATTGACCCCGCCTCACTTTTTAATATTCAACCTTATATTTATGAGATTCACCAAATAATTGTGAATAGCTATAGTTTGTTCATTTTCATCTCTACATTGTATCCATTGTATAAATATACCACAGCTTATCAAGTTATTCTATTGTTATTGTACATCTGAGTTTTTTCCAGTTTGGGTAAAATACATGCATGTGAGTTTGGTGCATTCCACAAATATCTCTGCTGAGTATCTAGGAGTGAAATTGCTGGGCCATAGGATATGCATATTTGTAAATTTATTATATGATGTTGAGTGACTTCTCAGAGTGATTGATTTATACTCATCAAAGCGTGGGTTCCAATTGCTCATGTTCTTACCAACACGACATCGGTATGATATTTTAGTGTTAACCATTTAGGCATGTATGTAGTCTTATCATTGCATGGTTTAAATAAATGTATTTTCCTACATTTTAAAGTGGTAACATGCCTTTTCATAATTTTTAAAAACTTTTCTGCAAGTGTGTGTTCAATTCTCTTGCCCATTTTTCTGTTAACATCTTTTTTTCTATTTATATATGAACATTATTGAAGTTTTAAAATAGATTTTATATAGTTCTTGTGAGGATTATTTCTAATTTTTACTGTCATTTCAAATGAAATATATTCTACCATTATATTTTCTAATAATTTTTGCCAGGATATTTTTGGATTTTGACAGGGGGAGTTGTTTTTTTTTTTTTTTTGGTGGTGGTTCTATTAATGCCTATATCTACTTTCATTTTGCCATTTTCGGTTCATGAAAGAAAAGTCTTTAAAAAATTTTTAAATTTAATTTAATTTTTAATTTTTTTGAGTTGGAGTCTCACTCTGTCACCCAGGCTGGAGGGCAGTGGCACACTCACGGCCACCCCAGTGTCAAACCGTTGGTCTCCGGTGATCCTTCCATTTCAGTTTTCCAAGTAGCCAGAACTAAAGGTATGTGTTACCATGCTGGCTAATTTTTGATTTATTGTACAGATGAGGTCTTGCCAAGTTGCCCAGGCTGGTCTTGAACCCGCGGGCTCAGGCAATCCACGTGCCTCGGCCTCCCAAAGTGCTGGGATTACAGGCTGAGCCACCACACCTAGCCTTAAAATTTTTTATTTTAAGGATGAGGGGTACAATTCAGGGATAGTTATATGAATGTTCATTATGCAGGTACACTTGTTGATGAGTTGTGCACTCCCCCGCAGTTTCTCTCAACTGCCAATCCCACCCCCTTCCCCTGGCAGTTTCCCACTACTACCAATCCCTTTCTTATAGTATTATGATAATTGTTCAAGGAAATTATGAAAAGAAAATTTTTATAGGTAGTAACTGGTATTTATCTTCTTCAAGGCTTAATCTCTAAACACTATTCTCATCTGGGCCTGTTGTCTTCACATGAATGCTGGTCCGAAGAGATACTGTTAAGAGTTATCAGCTTCTGCAGAGAGAGGGGAGGCACACTTCATCAACAAAGATACCTGCATAACAAACATTTGTATACTTAACCCTGAATTGTGCCCCACATCTTTAAAATTAAAAATTAAAAAAAAAAAGAGTTATTAGTTTCTAGCTGACTTTCTAGCTGGTTCTGCCACAGTAAGATATCTGCCTCTCTACCTGCAACGACCTGTAGTCACAAAACTAGGTCACTTTGGAACTCTCTTGAAATTATACACCCTAGGCTCTGGGATAAATTCATTGAAGAAGGTATAGGAGCTCCTACATCTGCAATTTGGTGCCAAAGTGAAGGCTCTTCCCTATTTGTGAATTTCATTTTCACCTTTTAACTCCATTTTCAATAGTGTTCTGACCTTCAAAACCCGTAGTAGGTCATAGTAAACAGTTAGGATTCTGTCTTGTTACCTGAAACGAGTCTCTGTCTAGACTGCTTATCTGATGCCTCAGTTTCTCTGAAATAGAGGATATACTTTGACCCCATTTGTCTTTCTAGAATTGATTACTGCTTCTGAACTTGTTTCCCCATCATGGATGATCAAATGCTGAGTGTCCTGGACATATTAGTCTGCTGCTGTTACATTTTTTACTGCCATGCTCCATCTGCTTGTCTCAACCTAGTGAAATCCAGTGGTTTTCTGATACTGTATATTAGAATCACTTGGGGGACAGGGATACCAAATAGAATAAGGATTTTTACTTAAATTTGAATTTCAGATAAACAACAAATAATTTTTTAGTATGTCCCAAATATTACGTGAGACATCCTAACATTAAAAAATTATTTTTTTTGAAATTCAAATTTAACTGGGCATTCTGTATTTTTCTTTGCAGAATCTGGCAACTCTACCCAGAAAACTTTAAAAAAATACCCTTACTTAAGCTCCACCATCTACTTTTATGGGCAAAGTTGCTGATTTAATTTGTCTGTGGTGGTCCTGAGCCAAATGTACATATTAAATACTCTCTAGGTGCTATTACTGTGTGGCCAGGGATAAAACAATTGCTCTAATTTCTTGAAATTGAAATCTTCCCCAATAACCTGATTCACCACAGTGATTCCATCAAGTCTTTAGACCCTGACTACCCTTGGTCTATTCATTTATCCATCCATTCATCCATCTATCCACCCACTCACCCACTCATTCATCCATCCATCCATCCATCCATCCATCCATCCATCCATCCATCCATCCATCCATCCACCCATCCATCCAAACATCCAGTACACAAGTGCCAACCCTAAATTAAGTACATGACTGTTGAGGCTTTGGGTTTATTTCCTGAGCATATTCTGCATGAACTAATATAGCAATTTAGTAAAATTAACACCCCCAGAAGAAGTCAAGAAAAACCTCTATACTCCAGCAAAGAATAAAAGTAAAGCATATTTTCTATGGGTTCTAAAACCTTCCAACTCATCTTTAATTCCATTTAAGCAATTACATAAAGGCAATAGTTTATTAAATGTTTCTAATTATAAGTGGATCAAAAGGAAATGCTCAATCTTTGTCATAGTGGATTTAGTTTTTAGTTCTCATATGCAGTCTTTGATGCAAAGTAATTACCCTTAAAGCACTTTACCAATTAAACACATGTTATTCCTAAGAGATTCTCCTATGCAGTGTGTAAGTGATCATTTATCATTTTGCCAGTTGGAGGAAATTAATCCCAACTTTAAACAATGACTTGCTTTCCTGAGTTTACCATGGGTATTGTGTTACAGTGTTATAACAATGGAATGATGATGACAACATTCAAGTTCAGTTGGAGGATTAAGCAATTTTGCTATTTCCCAGGGACTCTTCATAAATTTGTGCAAAATTTTCCCTTAAAACAGTACTTTGTAAACTTTATGATCACAATAAACATGTTCCTTCACCTTCTGTCCTATTGCAGTAAAAATATTGAAGGAATTGTAAAGGAACTTATAATACAATAACTTTGCTAAGTACGCTATAATGCAATGTCAACTTTAATATAATTTTCTGCAATTAAATACTTAGTTGCCCATGAAAAAGAGTTATAGGCATTTTAGAAAACTTTATGCATTTCAACTTAGAAAACTTGATACATTTCAGTCTTCCAGAATGTAATAGCTTATCAGGTATTAAGTGTCTGTGGTTATGAACCCAGTCTCCCATGTTTCATGTTTTTTACTCATGTGGGAAAGTTAGGCTTGATTTACAATATTTTGACATGAGGAACTTTTTCGTTTGTTTTTATTTTGACTGGGAGTCTCACTCTGTTACCCAGGCTGGAGTACAGTCATACAGTCACGACTCACTGTAGCCTCCACCTCCTGGCTGCAGATGATTCTTCGGCCTACCGTGTAGCTGAGACTACAAGTGTGAGCCACAATGCTCGTCTAATTTTTTGATTTTTTTGTAGAGGTGACATCTTGCTATGTTGCCCAGACTGGTCTTGAAATCCTGGGCTCAAGCAGTTCTCCACCTCGGACTCCCAAAGTGCTAGGATTGCAGGTATGAGTCACCATGCCTGGCTAACTTTTTATTTTTATTTTCAAAGACTCATAATTCAAGGATTAGTTTTGCCCATGTCAGAAGCCTGGTCCTGCGATTATGCAACTTTGTGGAGCAGTATTTTATATATTTTTTTTGCATAAAAATACAATGGCAACAATGAATCTGGAGGTTCATTAAGACTATCGCATAGAAAGAGGTTGTTGTTGATGGTGGAGTTCCACAATATGAAACTATTGATATAATGCCAAAAAAATCTGTAAGGAGGAGAACAGAAGAGAAGATTTTAGGAGCAGGTCTCTTTGTAGGTGTTACTATCTTCATTGGTTCAACACTTGGCACTTGAATTTTTCCAGAATTGCACCTATGTTCTGATACCTGCATGGAAGTGGGTGAGCCCAGTGGGTGTGCAGCTTCTAGGTCAGATAGATGCTCATGCTGGCCCTGCATTAACTGGTTATAAACGCTCGCCCAGCAGGGACCTCTTTAACTCTCAAGTTTTTTCATTTAAAATATAGGGCTAATAATATCTGACTGTGTGTGTGTGTGTGTGTGTGTGTGTGTGTGTGTGTGTGTGTGTGTGTGTTTTGAATGAGATCATGCCTGCCAAGTTCCCAGCAGTGGCTTAATAAAAGTAACTATTGATATCATTGTTTATAATACATCGTAAAGCAGAAGTTTCTGGAGTGCTTTAGCAGACATCACTACTTGTTTCTATCCGCACTTTAACCCATCAAATCTTTTTTCTTTACTCTTTTCCCCTTTTAAGAAAAGTCTTAATTTCTTTTCTTAGTCTACATTACAATAAACCTCCTTAGTGATCATTTCCGGGTCACCGCTTTCTTTTACTTTTGTGTCTTCCCAATTGTGTTTCAGTGGCTTCTGTTTATCTCTATTTTGCTTTGTTTTCTTAAACATACAGTAAAAATCAAGTCACGCTTCACTGTCATAGCTCTGTTTCTTGTGGATAGAGAGAATAGTTTGTAGGATTTACATAACACTCACTAGTGCCAGGCTCTCTCCTGAGGACTTTGGGTGTATGAACTAATTTTATTTATACAAGAAGACTATGAGATAGGTGCTGTTATTCTCCCCCTTTTACAGATGAGGAAACTGAGGACCAGAGACAGTAAATAATCACACAGCTTATCAAAGCCAGGATATGAACTAAAGTAGTCTTACTACAGAATCTAAGCTCTAGACCATAACTGTATTGCGTCCCTTTGGAGGGTTTCAGGAAACTGCAACACAATGATGCTCAGACCCACAGGATTTATCCTACAGAGTGAAAACTCAGGCATCAAAGGTTTTTCAAAGGTCACAGCAGGTCAAGCACCAGTGCCTCCTATGACTATAAAACATGATGCTCCCTCACAGGCTTCCTCTGTCTCAAGTAAAATGAAGTGCTCTGGTTTACTGAAGGGGTCTGACATTTTGCCTGATATAAAAAAAAATGCCCTTCATCAATTCTAGACCATTCTGATATTGTCTTTGTTCCCCTTCGCCATTATGCATGTATTTTTTAAAATTATTTTTTGATGCTGGCAAGTTTCTTAATAAACAAGAACTAGCATCTGGACTTGGCATCAAATCAGCTTCAGAAAGATGCAGGCACGTTATAATTTGTTCTTATTGAATTGAAAAGGTTTCGGGAAGGGATGTTTGAGAGAAATCTCTATGCTCTGGTTTGTCAACAGGAGATTAGATAGGAATTTTGCGTTCATCCTTTCTTCGGAATGCATGGAAACTTGGCTTCATAGGAACCGCTACTGATGTGTAAGGGTGAGGCGTTACGGTGGCCTCAGTCACAAACATACAGATTTTCTGTAACCACGAACAGCAGGAACCATAATTTTTTGCCTCATTTCTTGTCACATTGTACCCAAACATGAGTACCCACAGACTGATTAAGAACAAGATTTTTTCATTTACATCTTTAGGTCCTGGCTTCTTTAGGGCTGGGACATTCATGCACTTGGAATTTGTTGGCTAGAGTTTGAAAACAGATGGCCACATGTTTTTTTTTTTTTTCCTCTAGGAAATTTGCTTGGTTGTTTGTCCTCTTGTTCTCATGGTAACTAAAGAAGACTGTTAACATTTTTTCCCTCACAAAGTAAAATCAGCAGAACTGTTAGACAGTTGCAGCTGTTTGATAAAGGCTTGACCTTTTGTTGTACTTTTCTAGTTTATGTTAATGGGTTCTTATTACATTGTACCTTGTTTCTAGTGACATATAGTAAGAAAAAACCTAATGGTAATCCTTTTTTCCCCTATACCTTATCTAATAACCTGTCGTTGCTATAAGAAAATAAAAGATTTCCTACAATATCAGCTCCTCGGTAATGAAGGCTAATGTTATGTATGGCTCAAATAGGACACGCCTGGGACAGGCGATATGGAGGCAGAGTCACTTAAAAAGATCTGGTTAAGGTGCCCACCAGTGGTTGACTGTTTACTAATTGTATATTTGCAGTGTATCTATCATTATTTCTTGAAACAGGGTAAAGTTTCACGTCACACTGAATGGCTGAGCACAGATCCTATAAAGAGCTTTTTATAATTCCACATGAATAAGCAGGTAAAGTTGTAGGATCCCAAAAGCTTACATTTAAACATTTTAAATTATTGGGATCTAAAGAAAAAAAAAATCAGGCTGAGTGTGGTGGTTCACATGTGTAATCCCCGGACTTCGGGAAGCCGAGGTGGGAGGATTGCTAGAGCCTGGGAGTTTTGAGACTAGCTTGTAAGAACTTGTCTCTACAAAAAAACCAAAAAACAAAAAACTGGGTGTGTTTGCACACATCTGTAGCCCCAGCTACTCAGGAGGCTGAAGCAGGAGGATCACTTGAGTGCAGGAGGTCCAGGCTGCAGTGAGTTAGGATGTTGCCATTGTACTCCAGCCTGTGCTATAGAGTGAAATCCTGTCTCTAAATGAACAAATAAATAAATAACAAAGAGGGAAGATAGGAAAGACGGGAGAGAGGGAGGGAGGGAGGAAGGAAGTGAGTGGGGGAGGGGGGAGAGAGAGAGAGAGAGAGAGAGAGAGAGAGAGAGAGAGAGAGAGAGAGAGAGAGAGAGAGAGAGAGAGAGGAAGCTGAGAGATCACTGGCTAATCTGGATTTTGTTTTATATTGTCTTTCTGTAGCTGATCAGCACAAAGACTAGGCACAATTGGAGAATCATGGCTGTTCACAGATGATAAAAAGCAGTGCTGCAACATGGTTAATGTTATAAGAAATTTTAAAACGAAATGATCATTTGCATTAAGAGAAAATTCCTAATGTATCCAAGCCCATCTTTGGGTACCTTATAGATTATTTACCACAGTCTGCGTCTTTTCTTTGTTGTTGCTGTTGTTTTAGATAATCTTGTAACTTGTTTTGTTAAAAAAAATATTATATTGTAAATTTGTGAGTGAAATTGGATTTATTTTTGTTCCCAAATCAAATGTCTATAGATAAGCAATGCCAAAACAGTAAAAAATAAATATATCCATTCTCCGTGGTTATCTGAAAATATTGAAAGTGATGCTGGATGAGTTATTTCCAAGGTGACTTTGAAGAGGCATGAAATACTTATTTAGTGTGCTTTCCTTGTACCTGGGGGAATGTCAGCTTAAGTCTCTTGACTGAGATGGTATTCTGTACAATCTTTTATCATAAATCATAATATGTATGATAATGATGATACAGAATGATTTTTACTATGGAATTGTACACCCAATCCAGACAGAATGTTTTCATTGACCCGATGTACGTGGTGACTGCATAGATTGTATATACATTGGAGGACATTTGCTATCATTTCATGCCATTTTGGGAGTTTGCTCAAACCAAGTAGATATGTTCAAGTTTGATAAAGTAAGACAGAATCACACAATGATTAGAAGCTTGCAATTTGGAGTCAGACTTAAATTCAAATTCTGGTCCTGTCATTTAGTGTGATTTCTGACAAGTATTTAGAGTCTCTAAACTTCAAAGATCATGTGTAAAAAGCAGTAGAAGTTGTACTTCTTTTAGTTTATTTTTTTTGGTGTTTTTTTTTGTTTTTTGTTTCCTTAAGATCAGGGATATAATAACCCAAATGAAGAGTTTAGTATGTTGCCTGGTTGTTAGAAAGCATTCAATAAACGTGGACCAAAGTTGCTACAATAAAGGCAGAATTACCTCACTGGGTCTTTTCATCATTTAGCATGGATGATGTTACTGGCAGTAAGGAAAATTTTCTTCAGACACTTGTTAAAGACAGTAAGGAAGACTTTTTCAAGAAGGGGACTATTGCAGTGGGGCTTTGCAGTAGGAGAGAGAAACTGAGCTCAACTCCTAACACAGTAAGGACAAGTGGACATTTAAGAGTAGAGTCGGGGAGGGGTCAATGGATGGGAAATTAATAAGAGGAAACATCAAGTCTAAGGGGAACCTGGCTAGACTGACTGAACAGTACTTTTGCTGAAGGCAAGTTAGGGTGATAAAATATCGAGGATGGAAAATGAAGAATTTAGTCAGATATAGGATAGGAGAATCTTGTTAGACTTCCCCAGAAGAATTCTTGCTGAAATTGGACAAAGTTGGCCAAGAACAGAGCCCAAATTCAAGGCCTAGTGGAGAAAAGGGTTCAGAGGTGCCTGACTGAGGTGTTGTGATCAAGGAAATAGTGTTTGTCACTGGTGTAAGGGGGATAAATACTGTAAAGGACATAAGCACCAACTAATATTTATTGAGTGCCTTAGCAAATATTAATGGTTTCACTCAATCCTTACAACAACACTGACGAGTAGGTACTAGCAGTCTCATTTTACAAACAAAGAAATTGAGGCTTAGAATGGTGAGGAAACTTTCACAGTCTTACTCAGATAGACTGAAAAAGTCAGAATTTAAATCCAGAGTTTTCTGACTTTACCAACCATCACTGATGCATATTGTTCTGTCTTGGGTAAGAGTGGCTATATGAATAGATATAACCTCACCTCTCCAGTGTTTAGCAAATATTTATAGTGAATAGATGAATTAATGAATATCTATAAAATGGCAACTTATAATACTTTTCAATAGATACAGAGGAATTCCAAATGCTGCAAAAATTCATTTATGATACCAGAGTCAAGCGATAAACTGCTTGTCAGTCTTATTAACTTAAGTATTTTAATGGCAGAAACCACAACGTTTCATGCTTCTTTCAAATGATTCAAGATTTCAGTTTTTCAGGGTACAGATAACCTGCTTTTGACTTGTATAAATCTGAGATCCACTTATCTCTGTTATGGCTCCAAGTCACCTTGAAAGCCAGTGGGGGTATTACCCTGAAGAAGAAAAATGGGGATGTGGTGGGAGATGTAATTCTTGCTCTGAATGTATGCACAAGCACTTTAAAGAAGTGATAAATAGGCCGGGCTCGGTCGTTCAGCCTGTAATACCACGCTTTGGGAGGCTGAGGTGAGTGAATTACCTGAGCCTGCGGGTTCGAGACCTGCCTGGGCAACTCGGCGAGCCCTCATCTCTACAATAAATAAATTTAAAAAAAAATTAGCCAGACGTGGTAGCGCACACCTGTAGTTCCAGCTACTTGGAAGGCTGAGGCGGAAGGATCGCTGGAGCCCAGCCACTGCACTCCAGTCTGGGCGACGAGTGAGACTCCAACTCAAAAAAAAAAAAAAGAAGTGATAAATAGACATGGTGTATGTAAGGAAATCTATCATTGAGACAACTTTCTGGTTGTGTTTCCTCCTCCATCTTTGGTATTCTGTGGATATGTATTTATTCTTTCATCAGCCATTTTCCTCTTCTTTTCCAGACTCCCTTGATCACCTGCAGGGTACCATTTTAGGAAATGCAGTTTGCTGCTCCTTTTTATGTACAGCAAAGAACTTTAGAATAATGTTTTAAAACAGATATAAGATATAATTTTCAAGAGAGGGGCTTCGAAGTGTTTATTCCACAGTTAGGGTCAAATCTCTTAAATCAGATTTTAATTTATTTTGAAATTTGACTTTAAGATTCAATACGTCTGTGAGTGAAAGTTGCAATTCTCTGGACCAAATGTATGATATTTTAATACAAGACTCTTTAGTGAATGATCTCAATCTTTGTTATAATATCAGAGAAACAAAATAATTTCTTAACTCCTTGGAAGTCACAGAAGAATGTTTTAGGGAAAGTTAAAAAAAATTCTCGTTGGGATATATCTTTGTGACTTCTTTGGCTGTTAAGAATTCTCCCAAAATGTGGTATAACATTTGATTTGACAGTAGATGTTCAATAAACATTTGCTGATTGAATGAATGAATGAGTTTTGGCCACCAGCTAAAATGTCCCTGACCCTGAGACAGGAAAAATTGATTCTTCTTTGTTTAGGTTAGTTGATGGAGTCACATTAAAGATACATGAAAGTCACTAAAATATGAATGACTAATTTACAAACATTTATATTTCAGTGTTAGGAAATATGATAAGATCAGGAAAACAGTTAAGACAATGATTTATACAGAACTGATTAGATCAGGCAATGAAAACCTCACAGATTACACAGTTTAACAAGATTAAACATCACATATAACATACATGTATGACAGACAATGCTTCTGATTTGGATACTAACATATCATTAGTTATACACATGAGAAATATTGCCGGTTCAATTTTGGGTTATGAAATATAGGATTTTTTTTTGATAAGACATTTCAATTACAACATATCTCAGGCAGCATGCAGGAAAAGTCATTTATTGTACATTTGTTAGGACACACCTTGCAACAAGCTTCCAATTTTTGGTAATTAGATCAAGAATATAGAAACTGCTGAAATGATAATATGTTTGAGATCAGCAGTTGTGTTTGCTAACTGAGAGCATTTCTGGTAAAGATAAAACTCTTAATTCATTCATTAACAAAATGCACAGTGATCATAAACTCAATTATTTAAAAATTGTTTTTCACAATTAATTATCATTTATTGGTGATACAGCAGCCGCAGGAAATCTGAATTCTGAGAGTTGGTTGTACATAACAGCAGGAATTTATTCTTCTGTGGGCTTACATGATTACAACAAAGATGCTTACCCTTGAAATCACATATTATAATAACGGTGCTGTACAAACATCACAAATATTTGGTGTTCAGAGTCAACAAATATGCTGTGTTTTTTTTCACAAAGAGACTAGATTAACAGGCAGTGTAAATCACATGTATCTTAAGATTTTAAAAATACATTTTATACAATAGGTTTCTAATTTCACTAGCATTTCATTTTGGTGTTTTTTGTCTTCATACTTACAGTCCTTAAAGAAACTATGAATCTCTGGCTCATGCCAAGAAAGCCAATAGGATTGATATTTCCCCACCGGAATATGGCTGAGAGTACATTGAGTCACAGAGTCAACAAAGCAACATCTAATTTATAACAGATTACTTTTAAAATTCAAATAAAATCTAATTATTTTAAAAGATAGCAGTTTGAACAAAACTATAGGAATCGAAAATGTTATTTACAAATCATTTGACTATATTTTTAAATGGCTAGTTCTTGTTCACTGCACAACGTAAATATTCTTGGTGCACACAGTCCGTTAACCTTCTAAACAACATTGTTAGACCTCTGAGTTAACGTACATGTAATGGTTAGGTGGGAAATTCAAATGGCAATTTCCATTCATTCAAAGTGCTTGAAAGGGAATGTTTTCATGTCTTTCATGCTAGAAAAGTTCTGTCATGAGTGTTAGTGTCTTTAACTTGAAAAGATTAGCTGAAATTCCCAAAATGTAATTTAGTGCAGTATGAGAATTAGAGGAAAGACTGACAAATTGACCATCAAATGTTAGAATTCTAATCTAGCATTATGTAGTTGATCCTAGTCATTGTACCTCTCATTCACAAGGCTTCTGTGTATTACATTGGCTTAAAAAATATTTTCCTTGGTCTTTAGAAATACAAAATATTGATTTTTCAAAAGATAGAGGATGATAAGGTGAGCATTTCTTACAGTCACATTCATAATAAAAGAAGATAATCTACATTTTACAGATCATTAAACAATGGTCTTTGGCAGAAAACTTTATAAACGACTTCCTCCACTTTTAACATTTTGTTTAGGCCATTTTCCTTTTTAATGATATCAGGTATGTGGTCACATGTTCACTAATATAGGTTAATAGAAAAACACCACATATAGAAAAATATTTAAGTTTAGTGCATATCTTTTTGAATGTTAAATTCAAAGCGTATTGATTTGTTGATACTAGAGACGATATTTTACACAAGCATTTCTAACAATGTTGTTTACGATCATAATTTCAACAATATGGTCAGCAAAGAGGGTATGGGTACCTTTTTTCCCCACAAAATTTTTTCACTGAATCACACTGAAAGTATGTGCTGGCATCTTTTTTATTATTATACATTGTGTTTCCTACAAAGAGTAATATATGATGCATATACCATTATATGTATATATATATGTGTGTGTGTAAGTGATTGTGTGTGTGTGTGTGTGTGTGTGTGTGTACTCAAATGGCAAGTCTTAGAGATTACATTCATTAACATTAAATAATAAAAACAGAAAAATTTAGTTAAGTATTACTGATATTCCTCCAGTCAAGAATCTCTAAGTTATTTTTTAAAAATAGCTTTAACATGTGAACAATCTTCAGAATCAACTAGAGGGACATTAGTCTTTCTTACTTCATTTTTTAAGATAAGACCTCTTTCTCTGCATTTTTGCCTTTCTTCCTTCTACTCTCCCTCTCTCTGTCTTTGAAGGTTATTTGTGATGGGTCCTTTAAACTGTGAATACAGGATATGAACAGGCTGTTCTTTCCCATTTTTGTCCTTTATAAGGAATTCATGATCACCTTTTAGGGAGAGGAGGTTTCTGGCACCATGGTATGCCACCTACTTTTCTTCAAGGACCGCCTTTGTTCTGGCTCAGTTTGCGTACAGTTTACTATCAACATTATCCATTAAGCTTACTCAGTAGGAAAGAATTGCCATCAGTGACCATCAAAAGCAAGAGAGACATTCTAGATCTGTTTCCCACCTGAACGCTGCCTTCTCACTCCCAGAGGCATACAGTAGTATTTTGTGCATATGTACAGTGTGTTCACTATGCTAATTCCTTTCCTTGCCCTTGTCTAGGAAGCAACAAATGTCTCCTCGGTGTGAACTTCCTACTGTCTACAAAAATTAATAGATGAAACCCAGGAAGTCCTGTTGTAATAACAGTTGTGCCAATAATTATTATTATGGCTTATTGGAATCGTGTTGAATTGCACCACTGACTTATGAAAATCACCATGAATGACACTGAAAGGCAAAGCTGTTACGGGATTAGAAACAATTACCTGTAACCTTCTAATACCCAGGCCTTTTTAACGTTCCACATAAATATGGGTCTTGAGAATATGCAAATTTTGTAAATTTTCTGTGAAAAATTTAAAATTCAGGCTGTTTTAAGACTGCAAGACTTGAGCCAACAAATAAACCATGGATTGTGGGCAAAGAGAAGCCACGCTGTAATTTAGCCTCGGGCTAGGGAACTTCTATAAAAGAAAAAAAAAGAAAGAAAACAAAAAACAAACTACTATGGACTACAAATGTCTGGAAGAAGATCAAGGCTGAATGAATCCCTGTCAGTTTGATCCAGCAACTCCTTCTGCTACGATTTCCCATTACCAACGTAGGTTGAAGTTGGTGATTATTCTAAGTGTCTTCTTAGTGAGGTGTTTGTTTCGAGTGAAAGACAGGATGAGCAAATGGTGATGCACACATGGTGGTGACAGAGGAAGGAGGAACTGCGTTTTGTAGGAGCCATTTGGTAATCAGGTGAGGGAGAAAAGGCCAGGACAATGGGAAAAGAACCAATGAGGAGATGCCCTCAGTGACAGAAAATGGACACTCAGACTCTTCAGCTTTGACCAGCAACAGGAAAGAGCAGGCAGAACACAGTATGGCATGTCAGTTATTCTAATGTTTGGAAAAGAGCAGATAGCCCAAAATATCTGACAAGTCTGGCTTCTCCTAATAAAGGCCTGGAATGACAGGGCGTTTTATTTATTTATTTATTTATCTCCAGAATGTCATTGTTAAGCTTACATTTTAACCTCCTTTTACGTATTTTGAATTACTTTTCTGTATCCAAAGGAAGGGTCAGATACACATTTTTTTTTTTTTTTTTTGAGTTGGAGTCTCACTCTGTCGCCCAGACTGGACTGCAGTGGCCACTCCTGGTCACCGCAGCCTTGACCTGCTGGGCTCCAGCGATCCTTCCTCCTCAGCCTTCCTTGTAGCCGGAATTACAGGCATGCACTACCACGCCCGGCTGATTTTTTGATTTATTGTAGAGATGAGGTCTTGCTGCCCAGGTGGGTCTCGAACCCACGGCCTCAGGCAATCCACTCACCTCAGCCTCCCAAAGGCGCGGGATTACAGGCTGAGCCACCGAGCCTGGCTCACATTGAGCATTTGAAGTACTTGTACATGTGATATTTTCAGGTTAGGTTTAAGAAACCACACACACACAAACACCACATCTTAAATTCCATTTCCTACACCAATTTTATGAACAAAGTCACTTTCTGACTCTCCACTTCAGTTCTGCAGCAAGTCAAATGAGAGTCCCTGGAAAGAAGCTCCCAGGAGACTCGAGGGGCTGTCTGAGTTATCTGTGGTTTTCAACTTTTAGGACCCTTGCAAGTCTTTGTAAATGTCTTCTAAATCTAAAACTCACTCATCACCAATATTCCTTTTAACTTGGTCAGTACACGCCCACCCGTCAAACAGTAGACTGTATCATTAAGTGTAACTCAGTGTTCTTGCACAATGGTGTAGCATTAAGGCAAATGAGCCGGAGCTAATCAATTAGGAGAAAGGTGTCCAAGGTCATTTTCTGTGTCCTTGGGGGGCAGTCAGGCAGAGTAGATCATCTGTGGGCTTTTAAAATAACTAGAAAAGCTAATTAGAAATCTCTCTGGAGAGCCTGCCTGAAGCTGTTATACCAGAAAACAAACAAAAAACCAAAACCAAAACCAAAAATTTTCAAGGATTAATTTTTCTTAAAACTGTATTTTTAATCTGAATGGTGGACATTTCTGTCCATATATCTGAAAGTATTGTGTCTAGAGAATCTACCATTTGTGCCTTTGAGCTTCTTTGTTAGAGGAAGCAGAGTTAAATGGTGGGTGATCTTGACTCTCCTTAACCACACAGAGCACTGGGTAGCAGATCAGTGGTTCTCATACTTGAGCATGTGTCAGAATCATCTAAAGGGCTTGTTAAATGCTCACGCCAGCATTTTTGATTCATAGAGCTGGGCTGGTGTCTCAGGTGGGACTGGATGATTTGCATATCGAACAAATCTCCAAGTTGTTTGTGATGCTGCTTGTTTGGAAACCAAACTTGAAGAGTCACAGTAGTAGCTTATTTTAAATCATCTTAATTGAGCTCCCAGGACAAAGCTTTTCCATGTGGGATGTGAAAGTCACTTTATTGGATCTTTTTTCCCCAGACATCCTTAAAATGTAGGTATAAGGAACAGATTCTATTGGAGCTAATTTAACTACAGAGAATATTCAGATTCAAAAGTTTATCAGCACATAGAACAAACCTATAAGCAAAACAGGATTCAAACTCATGCTTTAGCCTATGACCTTTCTATGAAGAAAATATGATTTCTCTGCATTATTAAATGTGAGTCTCTAAAAGTCTATTTGTGGAAAATTTTGGCTTCTCTTCTTCATAGGGCATTATTTTAATAATAGCACTAAAATTCTCTCTTGCCACATAGGTGATATTATATCACCTTAGGATGATTAACACAGCTAAATTTGCTCAGTTTCTTGATTGAACACAAACAAGGGTTGGCTGACGATTTTTTTCTAGTAAATTCCATTTTAAAGTATACCAAATGCAAGGACCTATACAAAAGAGTAAGCAGAGGAAAAGAGTGTCTGGTGGCTATCTATGAAATTTAGTTAGTGAAGAATGAAGGTGACCAAGCTATCAGCACACATAATTAGAAAGTACAGTTTGTTTGACTGATAGGTGGACCTAGGGTTGATTCAAGAGGCTGGATTGTTGCAAGGAGTTGAGAAAGAAGAGAGATGTGAATGTGTGTGAATGAGCCTGTGCGGAAGGAAGGCTAAATCTATCCAAAAGTTCTCACCCTTAAACAAGCACCTGCCACTGATTGACAGCTCTACTAGGATTGCTCAAGGCAATCAGCAGCAGAAAATGCTTATGGTGCATTTTTTTTAAAAGATGGAAAACCCTACTTTTTCAATTTAGTATTTCCTAATCAAATCTGAAATGGGGGTCAAATTCAACGTGAGGATCTTATATAAAGCACGATACCTACTGCAACTGAACAGTAGCTCTGAATGGAAATTTATAATGAAAGGAGAAAAAGTAATTTTATCCCTGAATAGAAGTCATGGAATTTACTACAGCCATGGCAAAAATATTATCTATTTTAATTTTCTCTCTCAATATTGAGGCTCATAAGATCACTCTATCTGTTGCAATGCCAGGAATTTTTGCTTTTCTCTCCCCCTGACAAATGTAGATTTGTGCTTCAGTATTAATAACGCTGGAATGTATTACTGCTATGATGTTGAAATAGTTTTGCCATTTCCGATGGCATTCTAACTGGGATTCCTTTAAGAGAAAGCTTACATTCATTCCACTAAAACATTGTTTATATAAGTGGAGTTCACTAGGTTGCTTTTTCCTTATTTCTTCCCTCCATGGAAATGTCTTCATTCTCTTGCAATATTTTGTCTGTGTGCAATTTCATATTGCTAATGAGGCATTTGGGCTGTGGCAGACCAACTGATTGCTAGATGTGGGATTTATGTCTTTTGTGAAATTCTTTTGAGTAGTCATCATCTCCATAGCAAGGGAGACATTTAAAAGACAGTTGAATCTGTCACAAATGATTTTGTTTGCATCCTCCTTTAGAATACTTGTACCTTTAAATATACTTCTTGGTCATTGCACATCCTGTTTGTAATTCACACACTTTTGTAAAAAATAACTGCTGTCAGTCTCTTTCCCCCAAAAGGTTAAGCACAAAGAATGAAAAATGAAAGTGGAATTATATGTGAAACTGTGTGAACTTAAAAGTTTACATTTAGAAGGATAGTGGATTCAGTCTTAAGAAGGTCACTGATTTAAAATCTATCATAAGCTCATTACATTTTCTATTGCGTGCTTCCCGAAGGGAAGAAACTTCTCATTCCCCTCCTGAAGGAGAGAATTTTTTCCAATAATGCCCATAGAATTATTTCAAATTACTTCTTATTTTAAAATAGATGTGTCAATTTCTATCAAGCTTCATTTAGATTTATTGACTTGACACTTGCATTGGTAATTAAAGATCGTGGGAAGCCACTGTTTCCAACCGAAACACCTGCAACCCATATCCCAGAATGGCTGATAGCCTGGAAGCACTGATCACACAGGGCTTGATGTGTTCTGGAAAATGAAGCTAAAGGCAAAGTCCACCCTTTAATGATGAGGAAATGCAAACCCAGATGGATCTGAAGACTCATAACCCTCTGAAACAATTAAATACTCATTTTCAAAAGGCTTTGGGTCTCCTCTTTGATGACTATTTGATGTTAAAAATGAAGAGAACATTGTGTGTACTCAGAGATGGGGACTGAGGTCTTCTCTAGTTGGCTTGGCTCTTGAAAAATGAGAGCTGTGGATGTAACTCACTGGAATGGAGCCAGATGCCTCCAAGTCAAAAGAGAAACAGGCAGAGTTAAGAAAATCCAGTGATGAATTAGTATCAACATTCAGTTTAAAAAAGTCAGCAATAGTGAGGCAAATGATCTTTGTAACAAGCTCTTCCCAACTTGAAATGTTAAATAAAAGCCTGTACATCATTCTCACACAGGGCTTGGCTCATGGTAGTCTCTGGATGTGTTAGTTGAGTCTGAATCCATTTATCACATTAGAGAAAGACAGAATGTGAAATTAAGACAATTAATATTTCTATTTTTGTTAAAGGGAAGTTCCTTGATAGGTTTCACAATGGCTCCATTAAGCAGTCTCAAATTGATAAAATGTCTGTAGACCAAAATGGAAGGTTAATTTAATTAGAATGCCATAATTGAACTCTTCCTGACTAAATCCAGGACTAGTGTTAATTTTCTTAAATTACTGTCTTGAATTCTTTATTTAGGGTGGCTAATACGATACTTTTCACAAAATAAATGCTTAAGGTATATGGAATCGCATGACTGAAAAAATATAATAGACTAACTTTTGATTTTAAAATTGCTTTACTCTCTTGACTGTACGGTTTTTCTTTTCTTTTTTTGACTGTGCGCATTTAAGTTTCAACTGAATATAAAGTGAATTAATGATCCTGGAAGACACACTCGTTAACTGACTACTTTTCTGCTTTTGGGGGTTTAACTTCTTTTTAATCTTCTTCCTCAGGTAATTATCCAGTTGATATTTATCTAGCTCTAGTCACTTTAAGAAAGCTGTTTGGTGAGTACAATGTTAATACAGAGGCAATCAGAATGGCGTATGCTTTTGTACAAAACTTCTGAATCAATTAATGAGGCGCCTCCCATTTCTTTTCTCTTTTTCCTCTGTATTACAAGCTCTGCAATGGCTGTTCTAACTCTCCAAGGAGAATTACAGAATAAAAGGCAGAGTTTGGAGCTATGTCAGGATCTTCCTACAGAATGAGTATGGGGAATATTCCACTGGGAACTATGACAGATTAAAAACATCAGGAAACGCATAACATCAAGAGAGTCTGACAGAAGCTCTGCCCTTCTCTGTAACCCAGGAGCCTCTGCTAAATCCTTCTCCCTTCTTCACTGTTTTCACATGTTATTAAATAGCTTCTTAGCTGCTTTAAAAGGACCCAAACCAATTCTGATTTCTTCACAAAACCACATCCAATCTTTGGGTAAAGGCATACGAATATGATCCCTGGATCTGAAGTTGGTTACTGGAAGACTCAAGCTCTGAAGAGGTCTGAATTAATTCCAAGTGACAAGAAAGCAATGATTATATTTGTTTTACTAATGGTATGACTTCTAGAGTTGGAGTGTCAGAATATTGTCTTGGCAGAAAAAAATGCAAATTTAGGCTTCTCATAGCTAGTTCTAATCCACTTGGCTGTGCTGTTCTCAGTGTTTTTAAAAATTCGTTCATGGCAATAAGTTTGAAATGATGTGCTCACTCTCATGCAAACAAGCATGCGATTGAACTGCATGACTCTGGAAAGGTTTAAGCCTAGCAAGATAGACTGGTTCAGAGCAGAAAAGAGCCACCATCTGTTATATTCAAAGGTGAGCTGAGGTGGTGGTATGTGGCCCAAGGACTGGGATTGGCCCCATCTACTTTGCCTACTCCTGACCATGTCTAGCAACCTGATGCTGATGTGGTTATGACGTCGATAGTGATATATCTTGCCTGCCCAGCTGTTTGTTTGCTCCCAGATACCATGTGAATGAGATCACGGAAGGAATGGTTATGTACTGAAGTGCTACTAAATCCCATGTCTCAATAACGCATTTTCTAGATAGCTTGGCAAAAATGCAATTTTCCCTTCAGATTTGACATTTAAAACCATCATTCTCCGCTTTGTGTTTAAAGTTTAAAAATCCAAACAGCGGAATGGTAAAGTTGATAAGCAAATTTAGTCCATTTAAAAAGGAAAGATAACTTTTTTTGCTGTCTGACTTTTCTCTTACCATTTGCAGCCATTTCTGAAGAACATGTGTAGGGATTAAGAGTCAGATGTGGGGAAAGGGTGCATTGAAGAGTTGCTGATGTAACCAACTGCTCACAGCTTCTTTGGGTGCTAGACTTTTTTCACAACCCGTTATTGTAAAAATTTCCAATCCATTTTGATAACAAAGGCGTCCATGTTAAAAAAAAAAAAAAAGCAAATCTGTGCAGAATTTGTGAGAACAACTTGAGAATATCAAGACTATTTTAAGCCTCATACATACATTTACCATAACATTATCTGTCTCAAAGAAGATTTGGAGTGTCAAATTTCCTATAGGACTACTGAAAGCAGTAGAAAGCTTGTTCTTAGAGTTTTGGCCAGAAACTTCAAAGACATGATTTTCTTGCAAATTTAATACCAGTTGCAGTTAGTCAAAACTTTTATGTTTTCATGTGATGTTATCCTTTGCTTAGATTCAATGCCATGGAAGTTCTATGGGTGAAACAGCAACAGAACAATGTCTTTTCACTATTTCCAAGGTAAGCGTCCTCACTGGGGTCCACTATTTAATGAAGTGGCTGGTTAAATAGATTCCAATGAACTTGGCATCAATATTGCTTCCCCTTCGACATCTCCCCTCCTTACCCTGACAAGACCCTTTGGAGAAATCTCATGTCCCAATGGAGTGAAAGGGCTAGGTTGCCCTGCTTGTAGAATCTTGGAAGGAAAATGCTAGGGACAAGATGATCGTTGTATATGAAAACTGAGGGTTGGTTCAGTGTGGAATATGTAAGCTAAACTATAGTTTGTGAGGATACACAAGGTGATAGATGGCAGGACTACATAAGATTCCTATTTCTTTTCTCCCAACATGCCAAAACACATTTTTAGAAAATGTCCACTGACAGCAGGTATGGAAGCCTGCCTACTCATTGCAATGTGTTGAGAAAAAAATATAAAAATTTCATCCTTTTGCTCTACTAGGGCTTGATCTCTAATCAGGATATTTGGTTTCAAGAGTTGTTTTCAACACCCCTCAAAAGACAGAGGGTTAATTGAAAAAGTCGGAAAGAAACTCTAACTGATCCTAAAGATTTTCTACCAGAAGTGCTTACTGAATAAAGAAAAAAATGACTTTCTTTAAAAAATTACTTTTCTTTTTATAAGGATACATATAATCAATATTTTTCTAAGCAGTTTTAAAACAACCCTGAATTAACATCTTTAGCAAAAAAGGGGAAAAATAAATCAGGAATGTGCTACCATGTAACTTCACTTTTTCCCATTTATAAAGAGATCTGATAAAAAGGAATACTAACCTGACATGAGCTTTTAGGGTAATCCTAGACATCCAAAAATGCAGTACCAGTTATTTGACACACATTAACTATTTTTGTATTTATGTGAGTGTCTTTATGCTCTAGGGAGATGAGATGGAGGCGACGTGATGCTGAAACAATGTCTGGTTCCCACAGAAATTATCTTCAAATTATCATTTCAAAATTTTTTGTTTGTTTTGCACTGGCTGAAATAGAAATTTTTGGTAAAAAGGAGATTGAAAGCAACACAAGTATTTTCTGTGCATCAAAGTCCCAGTGTTTTTTCAAATTCTGATAGTTCATCTGGGCCTTGTGCTGTAGTTGGACTTAATATCTCATCTCATGTATCAATATTTTAATAGTTAAATTAATTCTGAAATGTAAATAACATCAAAATGGACTCAACTTTTTATACATAAAATTGTTAAATTATCAAGTTGTGAAATTTAGAAACTTTATGGTTTAAAGAAAATATAAAAAAGGAAAATGTTTGAAGTAATTTTTTATGAGACACCCGTTTAGGCCTAGCAAATTCTACAAAATAACTCAATAATATGGAAAAATGTGCCAAAAGCATAATTTTTTTGCTTAGGCCAAAAATTATGTGTGCCAGCTTTGATTTTCATATAAAACCTGAGAATATAAGCTTAAATTATAGCATTGTTTCTGGAAACTGGGAGTCTATCTCACTTAAGTGCAATAACTTTCAAATATCTTAGATAAGAATAATCTGTAATAATATGTGATTAAATCTACTTGCATTTTTGTGTCAATTCTATTGTACTTAAATGTGTTCTTGTCAACAAAATAGATAATTCTCACCCAAAATGCCATGTTACCCAATTATATGAGCATTATCTGAATGGAAAAATCTTTCAAGATTTATTCCATGGAGTATTTTTCCAAGTTTAATGTTAAGAAGAGTAGAGGAAGGTAGAGAAAATACCTACAAAATACCGACAGAGAATATCATTTTTCTCAGAACTAGCCATCTGGATCATATCACTTTTATCTTTAACATTTATGCAATTTAGCTCATTCGTTTTTAGGTGAAATATTTCAAAAAAGCAATTACATGTTTGGTTAATTAATAGAATTGCTCTTCCCATTTGGAAACAAAGGGATATAGTGTCAAGTATCTGATCTTCAGTTAGAAGGTGGTTCAAAAGTTCTCCTTAGACAGTTTATCTCTTGTCCTACTGTGTGACTTCAGGGGGGCTAATAAAAATTTCTGTAAATTAAAAGTGGGTTGGGAATGTAGGAAAAGGTATCTGAAAAACCTCTGGCCTCGATCCTTCAGGGTGAAATTTCCAGGACAGAAGGCTGTTTAATTATTCTGATAATTTAATTCTCCCTCCCCCCCCAATGCATTCTTGGATTTGGCTGGGTATATCTGTCTTTGCAGTCAACAAATTAAAAGGGCAGGGCTGAGTAAACTATCCAAATTGAAAGAGTAATATTGAAGTTAGCCAATTTCCCTCTTGGTATGTTTTGTTATTCATGTGAACGTTCCTACCATTTACATATAAAGAATAAAATACCCACAGAAGGTGGTGGGTACACTTAAAGCCCAGACTTCTTTGTCACTACACAATGCATCCATGATACAAAAAACTATATGTATTCCCTAAAGCTACTGAAATACAAAAATACACACAGAGAAGCATTTGACCAATTCATTTTCCTTAGAGGCAGGGAAGCTATTTTGTAGAAACTCTCATAGGGTTTAGGGATGTGAGTGTTGGTCCTTATTCCTGATCCATACCTACATATGGTGATAGATTCACCATACCTACATATGGTGAACTCTTCTACCATTTACATATCAGGAATAAAATACCCACAGAAGGTTATGGATACACTTAAAGCCCAGACTTCTTTGCCACTCTACAATGCATCCATGTAACAAAAAACTATATGTACTCCCTACAGCTACTGAAATAAAAAGGATACATGGAGAGGTATTTGACCCATTCATACGCCTTAGAGGCGGGAAAGCTATTATCTTTGTAGAAACTCTCATAGGGGTTGGGAATGTGAGTGTTGGTCCTTATTCCTGATCCATACCTACATATGTTGATAGAATCAAGGACTAGGTAGGTGGCACTGAAGCGTGATACATGTGATTCAAGAGGTATAAAATCAACAATACTGTGGTAGTGTGTATTTGTAGGGGATAATCTTTTTTACACATTGATAAAGACACCACACTGTGTTCCAATGACTGTTTTGCAGATGGAGTGTCATCATATTTGATTTTTCCTATGATAAGTTTATTTTCAAAAAGAACATGCCCTGAGCAATCACTTTCAGCTTGAATCTTTTCCCCATTGCTTAAGGCAATAGTGAACGTCACTTAGGGTAACTGAGTGTAATTGCAGCAACCAATGAAGAACTACAGAGGATGAAATTGGGGGGAAAAAAAGATTAGGATTGCATATTCCCAAGGGAACAACTCTGAACCCCTCAGGCAGCTGTGAAGTACTGCATTGGTAACAAATAAACAAGGTAATTTTGGGCAAGCAAGTCTTCCTGAAAAGATATGGGTCATAGTTTTAACTACTGAGTCATCATGCCTTTGAAGTTGTAAGGCAATGCCCTTTCCTAAAAATAAATAAATCAAAATAAACAATAATCTATATGATTTAAGTGTCCCTTGTGAGATTATATCAGAAGACTTTTGACAAAATGGAAAATGTGGAGAGCCTCTGAGTGCATCTTTTTTGGTCATCTTGGCAGGCAGGGAAAAAAAAAATCACAGAAGTTCAGATACTTACCATTTTTGGCTGGAAAGCTGCAGTGCTTTTCCCCTTGGGAGTTCCACCTCTCAGTGGTTTCTCCTTCTATAGATAAGACATTCTCTGCTTTGGGAGATGGTTAATCATTGTCTGATTAAGCTCCCAAAATGAAATTTCTGACTATTCCCACTGTTCATCCTTCCCTTGCTATCCTTGTAGGTTTAATACTATCGGGACTGCCCAACATTTGAAATGTGCTGGGTGATGGGAAGACAATGATATGACTAGAAGTGATAAGTACATAATGATCTTAAAAAAGAAGAGCAGAAATGTAATCTATTAACAAAAATCTGTAAGTAGATCTGAACAAAATCTAAGGAATCCACTTATAAGACCATGTTTCTTTCTCTGTAAGATAAATAGGATTTTGTGTGTCTCTTCTGCATAATGCACACACCTATTTATCCATTAAAGTTCATATTTATCTTTGTTCAGTTTTGCCAGTAGCTGGAATGCGTTGGCCAAGTGAAATGGTTAGTTAATATAACACAAGCTGAATGCCAGTTGTAGATCAAGGTGAGATTCAGTATTATACATTGTCCATGGTAAAATGGCCAAATATTCTTGAAGTTAGGATTCTGTACTCAGTACGTGCTTTGGATGCAACTGCCCAAAATCAGAGACAAAAGATCAGAATCAAAAGACTGACTCCACATCTCGAGCCCAGAAACACTGAAAGAAGTCTTAAAAGGGCCGATTTACATTCTTGAGAAGGTGAAGTTTTGTCCCTTCTAGAGACTGGAGGGCTTCATCATCTACCAGATAAAATTTTCTGATTGTTTCCACAAACTTATCAGAGGTTTGTTCATCTCATTTTGACAGGCTGGATTCAGGGGCTTTGCCCTATGGAATTACCAATGAATCAAGCCCCCTTTGGTAAAGGCAGTGTGGGTAGTGAGTTTTCATTGGTAGGAGGGTGCTTTTGGGGAATGGCACTACATCAGGGATTCCCATATTGGATGAGAGTCACCTATTGGGATCTCTTAGGACAAAAATTTTTGTAATTAAATTTCATATCTGAAAGTCAACAAAAACAAATTAGTACAATTACGCTGTGAACCAAAGACAGCAAGGTTCTATCAAATCTTCAGTGGTAAGGATGGAATCAGAAAATTTGAGCAAATTATTATTAGTTTATAAGAAGTTGAGAATCACTAGGTCACAGAATGTTGTTACTGAAGGGTTGTTAAATGGTCAAGGACACTCTGGTCATTGAATTACTCTTTTTTGCTGGTTAAAGAAGTAGATGTTAGCTGCTCATTTTGTGTTAAATCAAAGGTTGGTACTCAGGAGATGTATCGATTGTCTGATACAAGAAAATATTTAATTATACCTTATTTCCTTCACACATGAAAGTGTGCCACATGTGACCATAAAATAATATAATGAGAAATTCTAAAGAAAATTTTAAAGATGATCAGATGAATAAAGTATCATTTACCTGCACATAGGGGTCAGATTCTATCCATTTTAGTAAAACTAAATCCACTGATATTAATGTAAACTTGCAAATAAATACTCAAACTTTAGAGGTCACTTTTCCCCACAAATACTTATTCCATTTCTGATATATATTCTTCTTCTTATATATTTTGATGCCCTCTTCTTATATATTTTGATGGTCAATAACTCATATAATTAGACAGAAATTGTTCATGCAAGGCAGAATTTCTACTGGGAGCCAAGAGGAATACAGTGAATGGTACTAAAAGAGCAATTTACTTAAGCATCCCTTGGGAAGCAACTATGTTGCTGATGATTAGTTTTATTGGAATTGACTGATTTCCTACAACACTCTGACTTGGAACTGTTTTATGGGTTCATGTAATTTGGTGCAGGAAAGAATGTAGGTAGAGTTGTACTGAACAATGCAAAAAAAAAAAAGTAATGAAGTAGAGGAATGTCCAACATTTATCTCAGTTCTGTAGAACAGACAAATATTCTGACATTGTGTTCTCTTGGGACATTAAAAAGAGAACATTGCATGACCAAGGGTTGACATTTGCAAAAGTTTGAATACTGAGTGTTTGCTTTCTTTCTTTTGGATGAGGATACCAATTGCACAATGATACCTTTTTGGTCTTTATTTCTTCAAAACATGAAAACAAAAAATGAAGTAGATGACAATGAGAAGAGAGAAAACATTCCATACAGAATATGCTGTATCACTAGTGATTAAATAAGAAACAATTAAAAACTTTATTTGTCTGTGCCAATAATGTGTACCATTTATAAGGAACAGCACTTCCCCCCTAAAGCTGTGCACAATACACACAAAATAAAATAAACAAAATGAAATAATTTTACACAACTATAATAATTAATAACAACCCTGAACAACCAGAATCATATTTTCCTATAGCAAAAATTTAAAAAGCAAACAAACCAAAAAGCCTTGAAATTGAAATTGACCAACAGCAAGAATTTCTTAAAGTCTTCTGTGAAAATTTGCTATGGGATTACTGACATTTCTAATATGGCTAAAAAATGAGTGCAAAGTTTTTCTAATGTTTAAACAACTTACATTCCTGGACTAGATTTACTTGGTGTTTCTAGGCTAGCTTTCCATTTAGTAAATCCTCAAAAATAAAATAAAATAAGAGGATGAGTTAGAACGTGCCCCAAAGGAATTAGGTCACCAGCATTGGGCGATGACAGGTCAGTGGTGGGTCTCCAGAAGAGATAAGGAATAGTAAAGTTTATAGAAAAGTACTGTTGTCAACAAAGATAAAAACTGGGGTTAACTAGGTCTTCTCAGTGATCTGAATCACCAGCAGAATGACCTTTCTTGGTTTAAAATGGGGAGATGTACATAGCTGCAAGTTGATCAAGGATAAAGAGGGTGTTTTTCTAAACCTGTGCTTTGTACTGTCTTAGCTAAAGAAAATCTTGTATATTTGAAAAATTGTATTTGAACAGATTCAGTGTGTTCATGTTAAAAGAGCTTCATAATTTGTTTTTCCTTGCAAGATAAAACTGTTTCCATATGGCTATCTTAACTTTTACTCACAAAAATAGCAGTCACATTCATTATAACCTCTCTGAGGGCAAGGATGTGGGCAGTCTTTTTCGTGGTTTAGTCCTTAGGAAGTATCATGCTACCTGGCTTATTGGATGGTAACGAGCATTTAATTATTCATTCAGTCATCAAACATCTGATAAATGATGAATGATCATGATGACTATGTGGGAGAATAGAAAATAAGTCTCAACAACTTTAATTTCTTAAGTATCTTTGAATCAATACAGAGAGTAGGGCTGTCTCCAGCCTTGAATTCCTTATAGATAGAGAAGTCTCTGAGGGGTGACCAAAGTCATTTTCTTTTTTTTTCTCAGTAGCGGACTCACTATGTGAAGGTTAGACTTATCCACATTTTTTGTTATTTTGAAAGAAAAAGGAGTCATTCCTTTCAAAGGGTTAAAAATCACTGGTACAACCCTCCTGGGAGACACTATTTTCATGTAATTTACTTTTTTGTCATAAGTAGAGAAGACACACTTGCAAAGGTCCATTGGGCACCCTGGTTTCTTTCCTATTCAGGAACTACTGATAGGATCAGAGGGGTTTAGACTGAATAGTGAAAGAAACAGGGCTCAAAATAGCCTTTTACATTAAAAAGAAAAAGAAAAAGAAAAACCAGCACTATCTATCATCTGTGCCAGACAGAGCAGATGTGAAATAAATACTTTGGTGGGGAGGGGTGTTGTGGAAACAGGGCGGCTCTGAAAGCCCGGGCTCATCTAATGCATCCACTACCCTATAAGGCCTTTGTCCTTGACCTTCCTGAAGTCAGAGGTGATTCTTAGAGGCCTCTGATGTGTTCCACATGGCTAATTTTCCATGAAGATCTTTGTAGTTTGCTTGCTGTCCTCTCAATAACTTTAACTTCTCCCCCACAGGACAGTTATTGCTTCTTAGAAATGAATGCGCAGATCCATGAATGATAAGCCATTTTCTCCTTTTATCCCTAGTGGTAATTAAACTCAATAACAACACAAAAGTAACAGCTCAGGTGAAACAAAACTCACTTATGTCTTCAATGTCCAATCAACGCTGCTGAATGGGAGAACAGTATATACTACACTCTACTATATACAGATACGCTTTGTTTTGTTTTATTTGTTTTTCATCCATGCACTGTGTAACAGGTATCACAACAACATTTCCAAACAGGCACATGAAGAATGAGCAAATATTCAGTCATGACTGGAACAGGATTGTGCAAGCCATGGATGTCTTTGAAAATAAAACTGACGGACAATCCCAGGCAACGGCAACATGGGGCTGGGACACATATGAATGCAAATGGAAAAGGACGATGTGCTTTTTGAATGGGGTTATTCTTCCTGTTTGCATGAGGGATGGCAGGTGGATAGGGGAAAAGAGTTGTGATGGGGACACGTTGGGGTTTAGCTGGGCTGGAACACTGGAAGAAGGGCCTTACTCATCTTAGTCCAGAGCTACAGAGATAAGAAATAAAGAATCTTGCATGTTCTTGGGGATCTAGGCACATTATCCCTGTACCTGTTGAACAAGAGTGCCAGGCATCATGTCCTTCAATCTCAGACTCTATCTAGAACCATCACACTTCCTGGCTCCTTTCCAGCTCCCATGCTTCTTCTTGGAGGCAGCTTCACCTCTGCTCATGTTCCGGAGATTAGCATGAACTTTGGAAATAGAGTGAAGATATGCTTCTTTCTTCTTCCACACCCAGATTCTTTCTTAAATACCCAAAATAACCTTTTAAAGTGTTTGGGGGGAGGTGGAGGGATCTTAATAATTTAATTTTTTACCAAAAGCCCACATATGATTGGATGGTTCATCACCTCCCACAGAGAGAAGCAACCACGCTGACCCTCCCAACAAAAAACAAAAAATAAAAACCAAACATCAACTGCCTCCCCAACGCCACTGGAAACAAAATCAAAAACAAGAAAACATATCAAAACCTTCACGGTTTATGGACCTGGAGAGAGAGTGTGGCCCTTCCAGGCCGAGCTGCAAAGATGGCCCTGCCTCCGTGCCTTGTTCAACATGATGATGCCCCTGGGAATGGGAGGTGATGGTTTCTTACTTCGGCCCTAGTACAGAGTATGCTCTTGAAGCTGGATTCCATCAGCAGGTAAGTGAACATGACAGATGTCAGTTTCCTCTGTTCGTTATACATAATTTTTATGTATATATATATATATATGTATATATATATATAAATTTACTATATCTGACTGTTCCTTTAGAAGCCTTTTATGTGGCAGTAGGCCTCCAGGGAGGAGAAGAAAATGTACAACAGCCACAGGAGCACAAAGAGGCAGGATGTGAGGAGCTTGGCAGTCCGGGGCCCACCCAGCTCACCTCCGATTTCTGGCCTCCGCCGATACAGCAGCACCCCCACATTGATGAAAGCAAAAATGGTGAAGAGAGTGACAGAGAAAGCTAGCGTGCCAGGGGACACTTTGAACTCTTCCCCATTGGCCGCGTGGTAGATGGCGGCGATGGACCAGGCCACGCCGATTCCCAGGAAGACGTTCACCGCGTTGCTGCCCGTGACGTTACCTATGGAAGCATCTGCATACTGGTCCTGGGTGGCTGCCACTTTGCTGGCAAATGTGTCTGCAGAGGAAGCATAAAAAGTCAATGACACTCAATCAACCTTTCAAAGATATCTGTGGAGAGCCGGAAGGTTCAGCTGTGTACTCTAGAATCAAACCCTGGATATAAACCCAGAGACTTAGAGCGGGCAATAACTGTTGTGTTGAGTTAGAGTCGTGTGGTTGAAGGAAAAGGACCTAGGAACTGGGAGTCCAGTGCTGGCCCTGTTATGAACTGAGAAAGTGATCTTGGTCAGGTTCTTTGTCCACAGATACCAGTTCTTTTGTCCTGTTGAGCCTGCAGGGAAGCATTTTTTCAGAGAATGCTCATAGCTCACCTACCTCAGTATCAAGTGGGGATCTTTTCAGGAGTGAATATTACAAGGCTCCATCCAGCTGTGCTGGGTCATAATGACAGGGGCCTGGGAATCTATTTTTAACAATAACCCAAAAGATTCTAGGTCACTAAAAAATGGCTGCTGGAGGGTGTTACTAGAAGATGCTATATCAGTAGCTCTAGTTTATAGATGCCAAAGTTAAGGTGTCAGGAGAGATTTCTAAAGAATCAAGAGCAAGTCGACAGTGGAATTGAAAAGAACTGAATTATGATAATTGCTATGCTTGCCTAGAGTCTTACAAATGGGAAAGAAGATTTGCCTATATTATTGCATTGACAGATAGGAGGATACTATGAGGTGAGGAGACCACGTTTAAAGACGATAAGCAGTTGGTTAAGTTGAAATATTACATGTAAAATGCTTTATATGCTTTTGGGCACAGCGTAAGAAAGGCTCTTTTTGTTGTTTTGGAAAGACAATATAAGTAGAGCAGATTATGTCAGTGTAAAAGTTGTAGTGGAATCTGAAATAGCTTCCTTTATTAAGTATGTAAACAGAACTTGCAAGATATGAAATTTCTGGTCTAGTTACTGACATCAAAGTCCTTTCAGCTACCTTGGCAGAATACCTCGCACAATATCTTCCTAGTAGATATTCATAGCTGTCAAACTGAGCTCACATTTGCAAAGCCAGTAAGAACAAGTATTATATGACTACAAGGTGCTGTGTCACCTGCTCTGGTCCTCCTGAGGTCCCTGGTGTGCCCTGAGCATTCACGTTGTTGTATGATACCTGGATTAGTTTTTCCCCTCTGTTGCTACTCTATTGCCTTCACCCTTCCTCAGCAAATCTCCAATGGGGATGATACATAACACATGTAAGTTTATATCAGCTTGTAGGTTCTCCTGCTTTGCGATGGCTAAGAAGGTTGTTTAGGCTGCTGAGAGGCTGTGGCATCACATTCTTTCTGAAAGGGTTAACCCTTAGGACCTATCTTGTTGATTCTGATCTCTATCTGTGATGGGAAGCGGGTCTGACTTCTATTTTATAATTAAAGAAATAAACACTGCTTATCCCATAGCAGGCATGATGCTACACAGGTTACGTGTATATTTTCACTCAAATTTCTCACAAACCTGATGGACTAGATGTTCTTGTTCCTGTGTTATAATATGGGAAACTCTGACATTGTGATATTATGCCTTTAGGACAGGGTCTTAGCCAGAATGAGAATTTTCAAATCAAGTGTGATTTCAGAGCCCACTCTCAGTCCCTCCCACCACACTATCCCTCCCAGGAAGGCTCAAGTTTTCCTTCCTTCTTAGTTCAATTGGCCCTGTCCTTCCACTCAGAAACTCTGAAGCAGTCTCACTGAATGTGCTTTCCCATATCAGGAGAACAAAGAGTGAAGAAGGCATGCGTCATGTGCAAATACCCCCTAAAAGCAAAGCAAGATGAATCTTAATGGTCCCCCGTGCTTCATTGCTGAGTTAGTAAGAGCTGCTACTGCAGAAACCGAAAAAAAAAAGTCATTTTTTGTTTCTTTTTCAAGGGCAGGCAGCAGAGCAAGGAAAGTAAAGGAACAAGACTCCTGATACAGGAGAGAGCAGCTTCCAGCTCAGCTGCAGCCAGAGAACACCTGAGATGTGATTCAGAGCTAAGATGGCTGCGAGCACCAGCTGGTGGTGAACAGATGGCCGTGTAAGGTGGGGCAATCAGGGGAGGGGGTATTCCCTCCTTATGCTTCAGGGGCAGGTAAGCTGGTGCTGTTCCAGAGCACACACCTGCTTACCTCCCCTGGCACACTGGACTTCCCGGGTACCCTGCAGGGCACACTGGACTTCCTGGGTACCCCGTATCCACTCAGAAACCCTGGACCTTCTGGATGGCAGCTCTGCAACTGCACCAGACAAGAAGGAAGTAGGAAGTCAATTCCTGGGTCCGGAAACCCTGAACACCCAGGCCCGTTCTTTAGGCTGAGTTGGCAGTCATACCTGGGTCTGTAGTCATATCCTCTCCCTAACACCACATTACCCTATTGATGTGAATACTGCATGAAAATTCTCACTTGTAATAATAGGATCCTGTTTTCAAATGTCCCTCTCTGGATTCCCTAGAAAGTAGTAGTAGCCAAAGTGACTAGCTTGTCACATAGATGATACATGTTTTGGGCCTCTCTGAGTCTGGCAGGTTTTATTTACCTGGGGTAAAAATGTTAGGCCATTTGTCTATTTTTATTTTCAATTCAAAAGCTATGTTAAAAAGATATTGTAGGAGCACATGAAGATTGAAACCATTAACCTTAGCTCCAACAGAGATAACTCTGTTTTCCAAACGAAGTACAATGGATTCTCCCCAAGTTACCTTTTACTGCTACTCAGCTATCTAGTGCATAGAGTGACACATCACATACCATATGTTAGGCACTGCCAAGACCTATGCCAAGCCCCATGACAAGCCCCAAGCCTGTAACCCACCAGTGGTTGAACAAAGCAAATGTCATTTGCTAAAGCAAAATCCAAGAAATAACTGGTGCTTTGGTCTCAGAGGAAAGAAATCATATTTAGAGTGTGGTCCATTAAATGCAAACATATATGAATCAGATTTCCAACGTGATTGGCAGTAATTAAAATATGGTGACAATAACATTCATGTTTTCTCCATATATACCCCAGGGTAGGTTTTTAATAGGATTTTTTGCTATTAACTCCATATTGAATTCTAATACATTTTAGATCAGTCGTACAGTTTTAGATTTTTGGTCCTGTCTCCTTGGTACATAAGACTGTAAGTCAATATGAAGGAAGATTTGTTTGGGAGGAACTGACTCCTGCAGCGTGGCTGGAATTAAACTACACATCACAAAATTGTTCTTTGCAGTCCTGCCCTCAGTTGTACTGTATATAACCTTGGCTAAGTCATCTATCTGGGCAATACGCAGTACTAGGCTACCACCTTCCCTTTCCTCCAGAAATTGTTTTTAACTGAATTTCTCAAACTTCATAACTAGCTAGAGACTAAGTGTTAAACATCTCTTCTGTGAAAGGGTCATTCTTACAGTCTTGCGGGTCAAAGGGTTTGTGTATTATCTAAAACAAGGGTTTCACCCTAGATGGCTCATCTTATTCTTGACTGGTAGTATGCTTTGTGGGCCAGTGGCTCAATTCTCAAGTGGTTTGTGCCCAGGAACTAATAGTAGCAGTGGTTTTAACTGGATTCTATCCTGGTTATAAAGGCGTGGTTGCACATGTGAATTACTGACCACAAAACAGGCAGTCCAGGTACCAGAGAGTTACCTGGAGACACTATTAGCTCTTCCAACTATATGTATGTTCTTGGGCAAGTCATTTTACATTTTTAGTTTCTAGTTTCCTCATTAAAAAAGAATAATTTATACCAGAATATCCCGAAGATTCTCTGACTTTACAGTTTGGGTGGTGGAGGTTCAAGTTGCAATGAGTTGTGATCATGCTACTGCACTCTAGCCTGGACAACAGAGTGAGACACTATTTCAAAAAAAAAAAGAATTGACTAATGATAATATTTTCTCATTTTAAAGAATAAATGACCTAAATGAAATATCTGAAGCTCCTAGGAAGAAAGATCTCAAGACCTGAACATATTGTCACTGATCAAACAGTGGCGATATTTATGAAATTAAACTACACAGCTCAGGCATTGACCTTTTAAAACTAGGTAAGAAATGTTGCCAAAATTTTAACTTTATTTTATTTATTTATTTATTTTTTTTGAGTTGGAGTCTCACTCTGTCACCCAGGCTGGAGTGCAGTGGCCGCTCCCGGCCACCGCAGCCTCTACCTGCTGAGCTCCGGCGATCCTTCTGCCTCAGCCTTCCAAGTAGCTGGAACTACAGGCGTGCGCTACCACTCCTGGCTTATTTTTGATTTATTGTAGAGATGAGGTCTCGCCAAGTTGCCTGAGTGGGTCTCGAAGCCACGGGCTCAGGCAATCCACTCACCTCAGCCTCCCAAAGTGCGGGATTACAGGTTGAGCCACCGAGCCCAGCCAAAATTTTAACTTTAAATCACTCTGACAGTCGTCCATTCATGTGAGTGAAGCCACGGTATAATGGTCCTGTCCTGCAGAGATGACAGTGTTTCAAAGGCTGTGTATAATGCAATAAAGTTAAGATACCACTAGTATCAGAACTATCTGGAGAACTTTGTTTAAAAAATGCAAATTTGGCAACCCCTTTGGGTCCCCTTCCACTGTGGGAGCTTTTCTGTCCTCTTAATAAATCCTGCTTTCTCAAAAAAAAAAAAAAAGTAGATTTGAGGACTTACCCTAGATTCAGGCTCTCTGAGAAAGGAATATGGGAATATACATTTTAATGAGCGACCTAGGTTATTCTTATTTACACCAAGGTTTGAGAACCACAGCTCTAAGACATGCAACTCCCGCTTGGTCACAATTTGGGAGTTTTCCTGGGAGTGACAGATGTTTGAGTTTCAGGGAGGCAACTAAAGGGAAGAAGTAAGAAGCAGCTGTTTTCTCTTAAAAACATGCCCTTGGATATAGTGGTCATTTTGCACATAAAGCAACGTGGTTGGGCTTGGAAAGATGCTGGACTGCTCAACTGTAGCTCCTTCTACTCTCAAGTTAAAACCCTTCCCAGTCCAGCTATCCTAAAAGGCCAAGGATGGGGTGAAATCTACCTAAATTTGTTGAACGATGGCTGTTCTCCTTGCCAGATAAGCAGCTTATCTACCTTCATAGGAGTCTGAAGGGAATGAGTTTAACATGGACAGGGCTCAAAATACAGCCTGACACTCAATGAATGCTCAGTTTTATTAGCTATTTTTATAATACAACAGAGCCAGATCCCACATGAATCCATACATGATAGGTAACTCTGACTTATGTTAATGATTCTAAATTTTAAAAAAGTTATAACACCCTTTAAAAAGAATTATGAACTTTGCAAAATTTTTTTGCACTTAGAAGTGTGCTACAGCATACACTTATTCTTAAAATCAAAGAGATTCTTAATTATTTTAACTTTGAAATTCTCATATAACTGAAGTCTTCAAAAGAAATTCGAGATCTTCTGGTTTAAGGCCCTAATCTTACTAGTGGCTATAAGGCAGGTGTGTTGCTTAAACAATGCATCTGCTTCTCCCTTTTTTCTTTCTTTCCCCTGCTCTATGCCCTCTTCTGTCTTGCTCTTTTAGAATCCAAACAGAACTATTGTTTATTTATATGTTAGTTCTTTTGCTGTCACTCAGGACCTTAAACAAGCTTTTGTCTTGAGTTGTGATATTTATTTACCCATGTAAATATGAAAACCACACACACACACACACACACACACACACACACACACACACACACACACACACGCATACACTTCACTGGCTCATGTCAAATCCTCATTTGACTTCCAAGTGAAGTTTGAGAGATCACGGAATTGTGAATGTTTGATTGATTAATAACCAGGTAGGAGAGGAGTTGGAAAAAAACTGGAATTTAAAATTTCTGCCTATAAAAGTTGTCCCTGAAGCAGAAATGGAGACAGTGACATGACCCATTTTTTAGAAGAGACGGAAACAGAGGTAAGTAAAATGCCCAAGAGGATCCATGTTGGCAACATCAGAACTCCTGTATTTCTCTCCCTAGCACAAATCAGAATCCCTAGGTCAACTTTAGAAAATACTGACTTGTTAGCTCCGCCCGAGTTTCTGCTTAATTGGTCCGAGATGCAGCCGGAGCATTAGTATTTTGTAAGGCTCCTGAAACCAGAATGAGATCCACTAACTAACCTCTCACTACCCTGTAAGTTCTTCTTCATCCCTATAAGGAGGACAGTGGCACTTCCCTGGATTAACTGAGGTAGTGAGGTATGAAGTGACTTTGATGCACAGATTAAACAAGGGGAAAAAAAACCATTTTTTATCAAATAACAAATTAATTATTTTTCATTTGTGTACATAAACACTTTGCAGAGGTACCCCTGGGGGCTTAGCTTTTCAATTATGTATCTGAAATTCTGCTGTCTTTTAAGTTAAAGAAAGAGATGAATTCTAATTAAAAGGAAAAAATAATGGGGGCTTATTTTTCAGAGAACACAAGGCAGAAAAGAGAAAGGGCACAGACCAGTAGTGCTATTAGATCTACTTTCCAAACTGAAATTTGATACATATTCTCAAAAGAAAGTGATAATACTCCTCTCAAACACAACTAGAATAGTATTATCTTTTAGTGTGATATTCACCAACGCCCAAGAGAGGATCCAAGGGGTGTTGAAAGTAACTAGATAAACTGACACATTTGAAAATGGACAAAAGGTTCAAAGAAAATATCAAGAAGCATCACTTTCAGCCCTGACTGTAACTACACAATGGTAAAGTAGTGGATTATTTGAAGAAAAGGAATAAAATTGTTCTATATAAAAATATGAGCCTGATTCCTTTAGCAACATATTTCATGGACATGAATCAGGAACAGATTAAGAAGGAGTTATTTTCATGAAAGATCCCTTATTCTTTAAAAACAGTGATAGGGATCACCGACTGATAATGATTTTCATTCCTTATGTTTCTGACTTCTCCTGCATTACACGTATGCTGTCCTTAAAAATGAGCTTGAATGAACCTACTTTTAAAATGCATCGTATTTTCGATATTTTTAATTTTGAGCCTTTATTCTATTACCTTTATAGTAACTCTTTATTTTTAATAATGCCAAGGCTATAAGGGCAAAAATTGATAAGATTTAGTCAAGCAACATCTGTCTAATTCTGAAAAATGAAAAAAGCAAGGATAGATTTGAAGCTAAAACAAATAGCTGAGTTGATTGTTGTCTTCCCAAGTCAGATGGTTTGTTATCATATAAATGCAACTGAACTCACTTCTTCCCTTAAACACAATTAAGGGTTGCCCTGCTGAAACAGTGTCCTCTGGCTGGTTTCCCCTCCTCCCCCTCAATAATCCCCTCTTTCTCTTTTTTTAAGTCACCTTGCATTTGAAGCCTAGTTCTTTCTTCTATGCTTTATTCTATTTTTGGAACATCCATCTCCTATCCAAATGTTCTCAAATTCTCTTCTCTATTTCAGAGAGGGTAAAGCCATAGGTGCCCCGAGTCATGCTGGTAGAGCTAGCTAAGCAGGATCAGATGGAAACACTGTACTACAACTTGGAGAAACTCTTATTCTCACCTGCAGGTAGCCCTATCAGGTTACGAAGGAACTTCTCTGTCAGCTGGATTATATTGGTGTGGCTCTAAGTCTTGTAGACAATACGCAGAAGAGGCACAGCATGTAACTTTGCCCAATGAGTATCTATCCAGTTATTTACTCCACACAGGTATTATCTTTTTGAAGCAGCTGCTTTGTGCATTATCCGTTCAGAAAAACACAAGCACTATGAAAAGTAGGCAAATGAAGGCAGTTCAAAAAACAGAAAAGGTCACTACATACAACCTCAGTCCATCACAGGAAGCAGCAGGTGACACTTGAGGACAGGTAGATTTGAGGGGTTTCTGAAAACTGAGCCACCTTGCTATTTGATGTAAAATTTATCTTTTTTTTTTGAGTTGGAGTCTTACTCTGCCGCCCAGGCTGGAGTGCAGTGGCACACTCATGGTCACTGCAGTCTTGACCTGATGGACTCAAGTGATCCTTCCACTTCAGCCTTCCATGTAGCTGGAACTACAGACACATGCTACTGCACCTGGCTAATTTTTTGATTTATTGTAGAGACGAGGGTTCACCAAGTTGCCCAGGCTGGTCTTGAACCCCTGGACTCAGGCAATCCTCTCGCCTTAGCCTCCCAAAGTGCTGGGATTACAGGCTTGAGCCACTGTGCCCAGCAATGTAAAATTTATCTTAATAGGTCATTTCTACAGACTAGTCATGTGATACAAAAAAGTATGTCTATCAAAAGTCTGAAAATTTCACAAACTCTTTGGCCCAGCAATTCTGCTCTCAAAGATTTAGAAATAATTTTATAAGTGTGCAATTGATGTAAGGAATTATTAGTCAGAGCAGAGTATTTTTGTTAGAAAAAAATCAGAAAGAGTTAAATTGTCCATCATTTCTGATAAAATAAATTGCAACTTCATATAACACAATATTGTGCAACTGTTAAAATCATGATGTAAAGCTACATAAACAAAAATGTTCATAACACATTGCTAAATGAGAAAGCTGGCTACCTAACTATGCTTAGTATCAGTCCATCAAAAAGTGTGGGCAAATATTTATATACATATATTATGTATATAATATATACACACACATATATATCTGTATACATAGTTTTGTGCATATTTATTTAAAAGTTTCAGGATCTTGAAATTTGAAAGGTAGATAGACTGCAGGATTTCTTTTTTACTGTTTGCTTGTTAATATTTCCTATCATACTTACGAAGAGTATCTATTGCTTGTGTTATTAAAAGACCAATAAATATACATTTAAAAATAGACATATTAATGATAGGGTCTGTCTGGGAAGGAATGGGGCATTGAACTTCAGCCTTTTTCTGGTCCTTTTGGGTATGTTGGTAGTCATGGTTATGCTAGACGAATCCTTAGGTAAAAGGTATCCTACACACTAAATACAGAATAGGTATAGCTCAAAGGTTGTGGAGAGTGAAGAGTGGGGAGTGGAAGAGAAGAAGAGATATCCTGGCTATCAGGGGTTGGTCTGGAGTCCAAGGTTAGAAAGGTGCCCAGGACAGGCCACGATGTGGAACAAGAATCCTAAAAAACAACTTCACCCATGATGAAAGTTTGCCTGGCACCAGCTGTGAAGAGAGGATGTGTCTGTCTTCGTTTCTTTCAGCTACTCCCATCAAGCAATGATGGACTGAAGAACAGTACCATAATCCTTTTTCTTAATTTTGTATTTTTTTGTTACAGCTAATGTATTTTATTTACTAAGAGTGAGTTTTATTGACTTCAACCCCCAAAATTGCTTCCCATATTCACTTAACCTGACAAACACTTCTTATAAGCTTGCTAAGAGATTTGTGTCCTTGAGACGTCTGTGAAGAAGGGGTAATGTCCTAGCCTTTCATCATTTGTACTTGGGCTCTTACTAGATGTGTAAAGTGTAATGCAAAAACCAGAAAATAAGGCATAGAGCTCCACTCAAGCTGCTAAGGACGTGCAATGCGACTGAGCTCTCTCTTTGTCTCTCACTCAGGCACCTGGCACAGTTCCTCCAAGATACTTATTAAATACCCTTTGGCAAATATCTCTTATGTTTAGTCTTATAATTTTCAGAGCACTTCCGTGGATGTTATCTTATTTGCTGTTCCTGACAATTCTGAGGTAGAAAGATAGGTGGGAATAGCTACCCCTACTCTCATTTTTTCAGGGGCGGAAAATAATGGAATGTGGATGTAGAAAGTGAGGTTAGGACCCACGTCTCCTGACTCCTGGTGCCTAGGTCTTCAAGCTGCCTGCCCATTTCCAGGATCCTTCATCCACTTGCCAGATGTTACCTCATGCTCTGACCCTGGTAACACATCTATATTACCCAGTTCCAAGGCTGCTGTGAGAATCAAGGAGATAAATTATACAAATGTACTTTTTAAACGATTTTATGCAAATGTAGTCACTACTGAAACCCTTTTTGTGTTAAATGACAATGCTCTGTCCTCATGGAGCCATCATTCATCATTGCTGTCTTAATGTAATCATTTGTTGGACATTCCAAAGTCATAACAACCCAGAAGTTTTAGACTGGGGGAAGAAAGGGTTTTGAAGAGAACAATCCAGGGCACGGGGGTGCTATCTAGTGAGAACAGAGGTGGTAGACTATGACATGAATATTATCAGCTGCCAGGGAAAGAAGGAAAAATAATTCAAAGACATTCTTTGAAGTGGGAAGAAAGAAAAAGTAGCACTTTTTCAGTTTTTAGGCCTAGACTTACGTGGGTCAGTCTGGGAAGTGAGGGCATGGGCAGAGACCTAGAGGTTTGAAGTGTAGTTTGCCAATTGAGTAGTGTAAGAAGTCAAACCTCTCTATTAAAATACCCCCCCAAACACTCTCTGCTCTATGACTCCATGATCTTGTGTTATTTTTTTTCTCAGCAATGTTCACCTTCATTGCTATCTGAAAGTTTATCCCATTTTTTGGATATGTACTAGTCTTAGTCTGTGGGATTAGACATACATTCTGTCTTGTTTATTCCTTTATCTTCCCCATGCAGAACAGTTTTCAATATTCATATGGGTGCTTTTTAATATTTAAAGAATGAATGGGCCAGGCATGGTGGCTCATGCCTGTAATTCCAGCATTTTGGGAGGCCAAAGAAAATTGCTTAAGTCTGGGAGTTTGAGACCAGCCTGGGCAACATAGTGAAACCTCATCTCTTAAAAAAAAGAAAAAAAAATTAGCCAGGCAATCTGGTATGTGCTTGTAGTCCTAGTTACTTGGGATGCTGAGGTTAGAAAGATTGCCTGACCCAGGAGGTCAAGGCTGCTGTGAGTCGAGATCATCGTGATCATGCCACTGTACTCCAGCCTGGGCAACAAAGCAAGACTCTGACTCAAAAGAAAAAAAAATATGGAATGATTGAATGAAAAGAAATGCAGGCTCTGAAGACTGTGCTTTGCCACTAGATCATACTGCTTTTTTAAATTTACTTTTTTTTTAATGGTGTTTTCCTTTATTTTAGTGCCTTCATGACTAGTATAAGGGACAAGCACTTGTATTTTTGATATTTGATAATATTTGATAATCAAGAATGCCCCATGACTGCAGAGTCTTGGTTTGGGTTTCCCAGTTAGCTATTGATATTGTCAAACTACAGTTTTTTATTCCCAAATATTTCTTCTCACTAGCATTCCACTGTAGACATAGTTAGGTGCAGAAAGTATAGAAGACAGGGTTTAATCTCTATTCCCAAAATAAGAATACTTGATGTAGCGAAATGATTGATGTCATGTTCTTCTCTGTAATTTGCCCCGTTTCTTCAAAAAGCACAGACGAAATGGCAGGAAGTGCCTTCAATGACTTCCGGGGCAGCCTCAGACCAAGTGCTGACTCCCCTTGAGTGACCTGAGCTGCAGTCCTCTCTTTGACAAATGGGCTTGCTTTGGGGGTTATGGTTGGCCATATGTCAGGCATTGGAAGCCTCACCACACATAGAACCCTTCAGATAAGGACATCTTCATGATCACTTTGCACATGTGTGGTTAGTTGTGTTTTGCAACTATAACTCAGGAAAGACAAACTATGACTAATCTTTTGCTGGGCTCTGTGTGGACCCCAGTGGGGATCATTTTAATTTGGAGTCACAGTAAGTCTTGCATGTTGTCTCAACCTATGACTTTTTACAGTGATAACCTAATTCTAGTTTACAATTTGTGGAGGACCATGTCAAACAGCCCCTAGGCTCTAGAAGGGTGGGAGGTATAAAACAAACTCAACACATAATTTTCTGATTGTGAACAGTAGAACCAAAATAAGCTATTTTCTCCCTATGCACAAAATATAGGATTTATATGTGCTAAGCTAAACAAAGGTTATCAAATATGGTCACAAATAGAGTTAGTGTTTTTGGATCATGTGCTGGAAAAGGTGACATTTTATGGATTGAAATCCTTTTTCTGGAATGATGCAGAGTATAAATAAGCAATATAGAGTTTATTCTTTATTCTCCAGAATAGGCAGGATGTGAGGTCTATGTGCTGAGGAGTAGTGACAGGATTCCAGCTGGCAATGTGCATGAATGTCAAGCATCATGATTTCATATCTATAATATGCACGATCCCAAACAGATATTAAAATTCTTTTATGGTCACATGGAAGAGCTGCCTTTTAAATTGAGTTAGTATTTTATTTGCCCTCTCTTCTAAAAATACCAGTGGGCTTAAATTCATTTTGTTGCTCATGCAGGGCCCATGACATGACAATAAAGTTCAGCTTTCTAATAGTCCATTTTTTCTTCTTTTGAACTTAGCAACAATATGTCATTCTTTGTGCAGGGAGATCATGCACATAGCCTCTTATCAATAGGCCTTGGTCTCTGCAGTCTTTCTAATGGCTGTAATGGATTTATATTGATCCAGGGGTCAACTGTCAGCACCTACAGGGTGACACCCCAGGACTATGGATTCTCATCTAAGAAGCTGATTTATGAGGGCCACCTCCTTAACACTGTGTTGTGATCAACTGACCGAATTGGTCAAGAACACTTAGCATTTACAAGTATATTTCATTAAACATGGAGTATTACTCTAAGATTCCATAGTACTAATTCTAAGTGCCATCGTGCAATCTTTCCCTCCCCACTCCCCAGACGTTTGTAATATATGAGCCAAGATTACAGTTGGGGAAGGGTCATGGGATTGTTTTAAAAAGGTATACAAATCCATTTATGCACAAAGCAGTGAGGACCAAAAAATATCTCACAAACATAGTTTATAAATGTCTACAGACACTTTGAAAAAGAAAATAAAATAATTTTTAAAATCTTAGTATCCATGGTCAATTCTGATATTAGATATTATGATAAGTACAATCTCTATCAGGTAAAGAGTTCACGACATTTTTATATTAGAATTGGTCCTTGTGAAGTGAACGGTTGGGAAAAGATAAATCTACTGAGCTAATGGTTGTCTGGGGCTTGAGGTGGAATTGGGGGTTAGCTGTCATGGCAATGAGGAATTTTACTGGAATGATGAAATATTCTAAAACTGGATTAGGGTAATGGCATCAAGACTTGGTGAATTTACTAAAAGTCACTACGTTTTATACTTCAAATGGGTGAATTTGACAGTGTATAAAGTATGCCTCAATAAAGCTGTTAAAAGATATAGGCTAAGCCTGCATTTAAAAGAAAAACAAAATAAAACAGTGGTCCTTGAAATTTTGTCTCATGTTCATTACCTCATTTTTAAATGTCAAAAAGGAGCAATGAAAGCTGTCAGCTCAACATTATTTACAAGCCATTTCTTAGAGACTGACACTCTTGTTAGTCTCCATGAAGCAAAAAGGCCTAATGCTTTTGCTATACTTCTCCCTTTGGAATACACCCTGAGACTGAAAAGGGTGGGAAATTTTACATTCATCTACATCAAACGTGCATAACTATACCAACCCTCCAAACACAACACACACACACACACACACACACACACACACACACCTTTACAGTATGATGTTTCTTCCAAGTGTCCTTGCACTGGCTGACTTAGAGTATGTAAGAAGGCCTACATAGAATAGGAGGAAATATTTTTAGCTCTCCTTCTTATATTGTGACTTTTATGGGACTGAGTGAAGTTGGCTGGTATAGTATTGGGGCACGAATCCAAAGACTCTGCAGGACGTCAAATTGGGCAGGACACATGCTGAGTGTCCCTGCTCCCTGGACCACCTCCTGGTAGATGACATCACTGTTATCATCCTGGTGCCCCTCCAGCCTTGGACTCAAGGCCAGGTGCCCATGCAGTACTGCCCTTTGAGAAAAATAAATGGACGAGTTTAACTGCCAACAAAAAAATTAAAAGCATTTCATACAAATTCTTTTTTGAGTAGAAAGAATAAAGGATGTCAATCACTTTGAAATGATTCTTTCCTGGATTCTTACAAATGCTTTGGGCTGGCTGCACATAGCCTATTCCTGCCCCTCCCCACCTTTTTAGGATAACGGGCAGTTGTGGTAGCATTTATGGAGCAAATCTTATAAAATCTGGTGTCTAGCCTTCTTTTGTTTCACTCTCTCCTCGTAGATTTTTGCTTTTGCAGGCTTCCTTCAACTCTAATGACATCACCTATTCATGGGAAAGTGCGCTGGAAAGTACAGGGCATTTTACTTCTAGAGAACTCTTTGCTGGAGTGAGGTTAAGATAAGGTCTCGTGAAAAGCCATTTGAGTATTTAGGGCTGTCCCGTGGTGCTCCTTTTGGTGGCGTCCCTGGGTGGCCTTGCCTCTTGGCCTGACTACAGATCTGAGGGTCTATTTGCAGCAGTCTTGAACTTTTTTGGTGGTAAAGAAACTGGTTGCTTGTTAGAGTATCTAAAAACAAAATAAAATATACCAGCCCTTCAGGATTCTCTTAGGGGAACTGACACCAAAGACAGTGGGAAATACTGGCTTGTGGTAAAGTAATTTTGCTTTCATTTCCATTTAGGCTGATGTGAAATGTTAACTGTCCAATTAAAAATGTATACACACTGCAGCAGCAGCACTTCTTGAACACTGTGGCAGTCTGTCTTGAGATGCCACTGTTCAGAAGAGAGTCAGTGAAATTGCAGGAAACAGACACGCATTAGGGCGGTGTCTACCTCATCAAAATTCCTAGCAAAGAGTAATAATGAAGCTTGGCTGAGGATTTACTGGGCTTTCTATTTTTCAATTTTGTGACACAGCTGAGCTAACTACCACAATAGGCCTGACCTGTTCATCAATACATTGAATTAAAAGGAAAAAGATATCTAACTTTTTGTGTGTGTCTATTATACGCCCTGTGCTGGGTATTTTATAAATGCACTTTCGTGTAATCTTCACTACAGCTCTGGGAGAGATATCTTCATGTTCCCATTATTCAGGTTAAGAAACCTGGGGTAGTTAGGCAATATAACTCTGGAGGTGTTATACATCTAGAAAGTGGAAGAGGGAGAATTTGGCTTGAACTCAGGTCTACCTGACTGTAAAACTCTTGTTCTTTTATACCCCTTTGCTGCATAGTTACAACACTAAGAGAAGACTTTGTATAATTTTTCTGAGATGAAGGCTCTTAACTGTTAGTCTGAGTTCTACACTGAGAGTAAACACCAAATGCATCTGTAGTGGGAAGGAATGAGAAGAAATGATTGAGTTAATCTGATTCCCTGCTGTTCTTCGAAGGAGCTCAGATGACTCTGAGAATTCAGAATGACTGAGCCGAGTATAATTTCCCACTAGGAAGATAGCTTGTTTTGAGTGGGTATTTTGGTGTTCCCTCCTGAATGCTTCTCTGCGTTTAAATAAGAAGTAGATGGAATATGTTCACTAATGAGACCTTGGACAATAACCTCTAATGATTCCCTTCCCAGCCTCCTACTTTGCTCATAGCTAGAACAATGGAACTTAATTTTCAGAGCTGCCTGTAGGCCTTTGCAGAATGAGACTGTCCTTCCTGGGCCCCACTGACCAGTGCTGGGACAGGTGTATATCATAGGCAGTCTGGTCCAGCCTGGATGACCAAATCTCCATTTTGTGGTCATGTTCATTAGCAGCACATAGCTAATATGGATGATCTTGGCATTCTGTTTTTCTCCAGCTAGGTCAGAGCAGAACATCTTTAAAAGAGTTTCCAGGCTGGGAGCGGTGGCTCATGCCTGTAATTCTAGCACTTTGGGAGGCAGAGGCTAGAGGATTGCCTGAGCCCAACCTGGGCAACTTGGGGAAATCTCATCTCTACGTTAAATCAAAAAATTAACCGGGTGTAGTGGCATGAGCCTGTAGTTCCAGCTACTTGGAAGAAATAGGTGGAAGCTTTGCCTGAGCTCAACAGGTCGAGGCTGCGGTGGCCGTGAGTGTGCCACTGCACTCCACCCTGTGCGACAGAGTGAGACTCCAACACACACACACACACACACAAAGAGTTCCCAGTTGTCCTAGTGTTCAAATTTTTACGCACAGGAAGTGCTAAGAGTTTATAGGTATAAAATTGGATCTTTATTCATTTCTGAAATTTTTTGAAGCATGGACCCAACTAGGTGTTTTTGATGCCAAATGGAATAATAATAGTGCCTGACCTCAAGGAGCTTAAATATAATCCTATTGTAGCATGTTTTAAAAGTGGAAAATACGAAAATTGAGGTAAAGAGAGAAATTAGTAATTTCCAAAAAATTGTAAGACATATGGGAAAGTGTATGTAATGCTTTAAAAATAAATTCGAGGTGGCATGATAGAATAGTTAAGTACCAGATTATAAAAATTCCACAATTTATCATCCATATAGACTTTGGTTAAATATAGACCAGTCAATTATTCTCTACAAGACTTAATTTCCCCATGTAACATGAGGATACTGGTACTCACTCTCCTGTAAGCTTTTTATGGACAGGGCCACCAGTGTTACATCCAAGGATGTGGTATCCCATACATTTCCAGGAATGTCACTGAGATTAGTGACCTCCTTGAGTTTGCAGTATATAATCTGCACAACCATATAGTTTACATTAGATTCCACTAAGAAATAAAGCAATAGGACACAGTAAATTGTAAAGTACTAGTTGCTTAAATATACAGTAGAATATATCAGTTTTGAGAGCTATGAGAAGCCAGGAAATGAAAAATATAAACCACCAATAGCTAATATTTTTTATGTTACCAAAATAAATAATATTTTCTAGCACAAATAGAAAACATTTTCTATTCATGAACAAATACATAAAATATTTCATTTTCAGGAGAATATAAGGGACAAAAAATAAAGGTTAAGGGTGGCAAAATCACTTCATATCACTTAATAATATGACCTAATTAAGATAATATACATGTAGATGTAATGTATATACTAGTGCACATGAAGCTTTGTGATACATTTTAAAAAGTCCCTTCCCTGCTCTAAACATTTCCCATTTATTCTCATTTTTGGATGGTTTCTATTCCTCTTGACATTTTTTTTTAGAGTTGATCTCAGAGTAAATAATAGCAATTATTTCCTGCATTTTATACCAATTTTCAGTTGACAAAGTGCTCTGAAGTCCATTCTAATCCTTTCATGAACTCTGTGTGAATTGCCTTGTCTTATGATACTGATTTTACAGGTGAGAAAACTGAGTCTTTGAGAGTCAAGAAGCTGAGGAAGCCACACAGTAAGTAATGGTGAGAAGCCCAGGTTCCTGAATTCAGTTTGAAAGCTCTTGTGCCTGTACCCCTTGGTGAATATTCAGTAGCACTGCACTAGGAGAACACAGTGAATGGCCAGTATCACCAGTTTCATACCAAATTCTTCCTATGGTATTTAGAAACCTGAAAGTGATATAGCTTAAAAATGACATAAAACTTCCCTAAGATAGGATTTTTTAAAAAAAATTTATATAAAAATGGAGGGGGAACCTAAACTTATCTATTTCCTTTCCCTTCATGCCTTGAAATCTCTAGAGGGAAAATACTTGACATAATTCAAAGGATAAAGCATTTTCTATGTACAAAATGGGGAGACCCCAAAATTATCTATTTCCTTTCTCCTCATGCCTTAAACTCTAGGGGGAAGTAATTCCTACTTGACAAAATTCAAAGAATGAAAGAAAATTAATAAATGAGAAAGAAACAGAAAATCTTCCCATGCCAGGGTCTAAGGGACAACTTAGCATACCTAATTTAAAAATTTTTCTGACCCAGTAGCAAGCCGCTGGGAAAGAGAACTAACTAGTGGAGTGGTAGACAAGGTTCTGGCAGGAACTCATTCAAGAAGTATAGAGAAAGCCAAGGCAGGACTTAAACGAGGAAAAACATCGCCACCTTGTCAACATCTAAGGGTTTTCCCTGTGATTAAAGGCAATTGCTTACTTCTGTCTGAATCCAGCAGGAACAAGAGATGAAATGAAAAATCTATATTTTGAATCTAGAACATAAGCTGGAATGTCTTGGCCCAATATATCCAAGGTTTATTCGAGTAAATAATTGTACGGTAAAAGAATGTGCAGGTCAGGCACGGTGGCTCATGCCTTTAATTACAGCACTTTGGAAGGTCAAGGCAGAAGGATAACTTGAGACCAGGAGTTTGAGACCAGCCTGGGCAATGTTTGACCCTGTTTCTACAAAAACAAACAAATAAAAAAGGAACGTGCAATTACAAGTGGCTCCTAGTACAAAGATGGCTGAGTTCCACATGCTCCATCTTACATTTTTCCCTTGAATTTTGAGTCTATATTTCCATAGAAACAATATGATATAACATAATTATAGACCCAGGTCAGGCTACTGCAAAATGCCTACTCAGTACTCCAGTTTTTAAAGTAGTATCTTGAGGTCTGGCTCTTGGAAGCTGGGATCATAAAAGAGCAAAGAATGAAGAAAAGATTAATCAAAAATATTGCACCCCAGCACAGTTTTCACCACCGACAACATTATGAATGAGGAAAATGTTTCTATTCTGAGATCTTTTGTGCTCTTAAGTTTGCTTTTGCCCTTTCTTATTACAATGGCCTTCTCAGATATGTCCTATTCCTCAAGAATAAGCTACAATAAAAATATCTCAGCCAGGCTCGGTGGCTCAGCCTGTAATCCTGCGCCTTTGGGAGGCTGAGGTGAGTGGATTGCCTGAGCCCGCGGGTTCGAGACCCGCCTGGGCAGGCGAGACCTCATCTCTACAATAAATCAAAAAATTAGCTGGGCGTGGTACCGCACGCCTGTAATTCTGGCTACTCGGAAGGCTGAGGCGGAAGGATCACTGGAACCCAGCAGGTCGAGGCTGCGGTGGCTGGGAG
>NW_007258356.1:300476-301775 GCF_000164805.1 Carlito syrichta
CACAAAAAAAAAAAAAAAAATATATATATATATATATATATCTACCATGTATTTCCCTCAATAGTCATAACTTTAATTCTTAGTTGTATTCTTAGTTCTTAGCAATCTGATTGAATCAACTCATACTAATGTGTGAATGACTGATTTGTAGATTTACTTATATATACACCACACATGCACACACACACACACACACACACACACTCGCACACACACACACAATTGCATTACTTATGTGTTAGCTAGGCACATTCTAGGCACTAGGGATATAATAGAGGGGGAAAAAAGAGAACAAGGTTTCTGCTCCCATGAAGCTTACATTTTAGTGGGGAGAGTTAGACAACAATAATAACACTCAGAAATAAATAAACCAATAAATCAGAAGGTAGTAAATACTCTTCAGAAAACAATGGGATAAAACAGAAGAACCGGTTAATCCTCTTTGAAGATATCATTTAAGATGAGATGTCATTGAAAACAAAGAGCCAGTCTTGTGTAAATGAAGGGAAAGCATTTTAGACAGATAGTACATCCCTGAGAAAGGAATGGACTTGGGGTGTGGAGGACAGAAAAAGAGGCCATTGGGTCCAAAGAACAGTGGCCAAGGAGAACAGAACTTCAGAATAGGCAGGGGCCAAATCACACAGGTCCTTAAAAGAGAGACGCATTTGGTGTTTATCCTAAGTGAAAAAAAGAAGCCATAATAAACAGTAATATAGTCTTATTTACATCTCAAAATGATCACTAACAGGGGCAGGGAGGCAGATGAGAGGCTACTGTAGTAGTCTGGGTGAGATAGAACAGCTGTGTAGACTAGGATGGTGGTGGTGGAGGGACAGTTAAGTGGGACAAATCAAGACACACTTTAGAGAAAAGATCTGCAGGACATATAAATGGATTGACTGTGGGGTAGAGGAAAAGGGAATCAAGGATACCTGGGTGGATGATGATACTGTTTTCCTGAGAAAGGCAAGATCTGGAAAGAATGGGTTTGATTGAAAGATATGGTTGTTAGACGTAGAAATCAACAGTTCTGTTTTGAATATAGTAATTCTGAGCTACAAATTACACATCTAGAATCAAGTGTAAGCTATGTGATCGCCATGGAAGGTGGCTGGTATATGAACATAGCACCTGGGGAAAGTTCGGGCTGGAGATAGAAATTTAGCAATCATTTGCATATAGATGGCATATAAGCCATGGGTCAAAACGAGAAGAAGGGGCAACCTCTTTCAGGTCCCCTCCCACTGTGGGAGCTTTCCTATCTTCTTAATAAATCCTACTTTCTTTTTGGGGGGG